>NC_057810.1:602375514-602675514 GCF_018294505.1 Triticum aestivum | reverse complement strand
TTAAGTAAAAGATTTATATATATGTATTATTATCTCTGGCTTGCACTATTTTACCTGTGCAGGTAATTTACTTAGATCGGGCCGCACTATCCCCTCGGCGTGGTGTCCTCGTCGCCCACCTCCATCGACCGAATTGTGTCATCGCCTTGGAATGCTGCCCTGTGTTGGCAACCCCGCATCGTCGCTTCATCAACCTACTCGGCCGGAGACTCTAGTATCACCCGGCGACTTGCTCCATCACCTCGGCTAGACTGGGGGCTTCACCTCTCGGAGTGTCGAGCTCTTCGCTCGGCCACATCAGGCTTGGGGGCTGAGACCTTGTCCCGCACCAAGCTTGGACCGCATCATCGATGCCGAACACATTAACCAGCTAAGTCGCTTTCATGCTCAAAAACTACCAGTTTTAAATTTTGTTCGATTCGACCAAGTATTATACTTTTTTGGCAGAAAGTTGCTTGTGAAAAACTTCCTTGTCGAAACCTTGTTTGTGACACACAAATTCAAATACCCCGTTTAACCAGGGGCTTCCTTCATGGAGCCTTTACTCTTGCATATGATTATACTTGTATGACTTCGTTCCTTGTTCATGTATTACGCCACAATATGCATCATATTGACTTAAGTTGTTCCGCAAGCTGCGTTGCCTTGCTCCTGTGCTTACCCCTACGTTCCTGATTGTTCGGCTAGGGAGTAATGGGAGCACCTCTGACTTGGTGAAGCCAAAAGCTAGCGCACTTATTGTTTTTAATCATGGTCGGCACACAACGGAACTCAAGAGTACAAAAAATCTATTGCACAAGTCTCATAATAACAATGAGCAACCGAAGAAAGGTATCGGTGGGGGTACTATTTTCTTCGAAGATGCTTCTTACACTTCGTTAGTAATAATAGCATAAGTTCCATGAGCGCGCTTTGTCTGTTACAGCCTTATGGCCTGATTGCCTGCTTATCGGAAACATCGTCGATATTCTCGACAGGTGGAGTACATAACACTTTTTGGTCCTTGACCGAAGAGGGAGAAGCTGACGGTCGGTTAAGACGCATTTAAAGTTCGAGTGAACACAGATATGATATAAGTACTTCGGTACACACAATCATTATAACATAAAATTCTTTTACCCAAGTCACTTGGGGGCTCTTAAAATTTATATGAGTTGTTGGAACATTTAAACTATTTGTGTGTTTGCCGCATAAGTCTCGCAGTGCAACGCCAGACACCTTTAGAGATTCGGCAAAAACATTCTCGGATATTGCTATATATGCATCGGTTTCGAATTGTGTCTTCGGTCAATAGTTGGGTTGCCCGACTCCTGCGCTTGCCTCCTACGTTCCGCTTTGTTCGGCTAGGTGTGTAAAGGGAGAACCGCTGCGATTGTTCTTCCAGCTCGCATGGTTAAGCACCTCAGTGGAGAAAGCCAAAAACTGACTATCACAATAAGCGTAAACTGGTAAGTGATCCGGTGACTATGCTAAATGACGGGCCATTCATAACATTGGCCGAAGTGTTTATGGCTTGACCTTGGCTGTCGCCGAACACTAACCGGGGGTTCGTAGCTAGCCTCCCCAGTTTAAAGCTCCTATGACTTAGTGAAAGTTATAAAGCCCGCATATCTGATTGCCTCGTTCCGGCTAACACAACCGCCTTCGGGCACCAAGACGTTGACTAAGGGTTGTCTTGTTATTGCGGAAACATCCTGCGTAGTATCTACAAAGGGGTAGAAGCCGATGATGGGCCACTCTCAACTGATAAACGGTCGCAACGGAGTCAAAATAAACATATCATCGGCACTTGTATTTAATATACAAGCGCCGCCTTTCGTAATCATCATTATAAAGCCATAAATATGAATCAATTTGACTTAAGATTTTGGCCCAGCTAGGTTGCCTGGCTCCTGTGCTTACCCCTACGTTCCTGATTGTTCGGCTAGGTGGTAAAGAGAGCACCTCTGCGATTGTTACTACCGGGTTATCCGAGTAAGTGCCTTAGACAGGGTGAAGCAGAAAGCTAGCAATCTTAAAGGATCACATTGGTCGGAAACGATGGAAGTGAAAATTTTGGTTCATTAATAACATAGAGTTTGGGAACTTTCCCTGAACTAAATCCTCAATATTTTCCTCCCACATTGACCGGAGGTGAGGTTTCATGATAATGATAAGCATGACGACCCAAAGAAAGGAACTGATGGTGGGACTATTTTCCTTGGAGGATGTTTCTTACGTTACGTAATATGACATATCTCTCCGTGTACCTTTGTTTATAAAACCATATGGCCGGATTGCCTTGTTTTCCATAAATCTTTGCCCTTATAACGGCTTCATAAAGTAGGAAAACACTCCTCAGCTACTGGCCAAAGAGGCTGAAGCCGATGGTCGGTTAACAAAGTTTTGTACAATGCGGATCTGAGCATTAATGATGTAATGTACTTGGAAACATAGAGCCATTATACATAATTTGTGATTATACTATGGATATCGATCCTTAATTCGGCCCCCCGTGCCCGCATTAAGGCTCGGGGGCTATTGGGCTTCGGGCTTATTATTTACAAATATTAAAGTGGCACATCGATCCCCTGATCTGGTGTTGCCACCCGACCAGTGTCTCGGGGGTGACTGCATTGCCTATTCAATGCAGAAAATTGAAAGTGCTCAGTGTTCGGCTTGATCGAACTATGCGCAAACGTGTCTTCGGACAACAATAGGTACCATATGGACCTTTCCGACATCAAGATGGTATATTATAGCAACCTCTCAAGACCCTCTCTCAAGGGCCCGTTCGTCGATCACTATTATCTCTAATATATTACACTGTGTTTCTATTCCTACGTATGCTGCCGAGCTAGGAGTTGATCCTTGGGCCAATTTCGCGCATCGACCTGAGTCTCAGGTGCTACTAGGAACTGCGGTTTCATGTTTTCCTTCAGGTGCATCTCTGGTTTTAGACTGACACACACCTTAAGGGCTACTGGATTTACATATACTGGCTATATATCTCGGCAGAGAATAAATCGCACCAGTAAAAAATCAGCCCGCGGTTGGGGTGGTGCACCACCTCGGACGCAGTCCGGCATAAAGCTCGGGCGCCAGTGGCTATCTCCATAGAGGGCATTTCTGGCATTAAGCTCGGATAAACTCTTTTAACTTTTTTTGAACCTAGGTGATCTATGACACCTCAGATATAGTTCGGCGTTGGAGCTTGGACATAGTCCGGCGTTGGAGCTTGGACATAGTCCGGCGTTGGAGCTTGGATATAATCCGACGCTGGAGCTCGGATACAGTTCGACGTTGGAGCTCGGCTATAACAATACTCTTCAGATATAGTCCGACGGTGGAGCTCGGATTCATTCCAGTGCTGGAGCTCGGAAGTGGTCCGGCATTGGTGCTCGGCTGCAAAAGATACCTTGAATGTAGTCCGGCGTTGGAGCTCGGACGCAAGAGGACACTGCGGCCCGGGAACAACTTCAAACCCGAGGTGTGGCATAAAAATAACAAGACATTGATAAAGGCCACGGACTTAAAGGGGCTCCTCAGATACCCGACGTGTAAACTCTTCGGATTCACTTTGGCGATCCTCAAGATGGAAGATGGGAAGATTTGTTGAACCAGTTTTCAAAACCGACGACCGAAGATAAAGAACAGGTCGGAAGAATCAAGGAGCGTCCTCAACTTGAAGACTGATTCAGGGGGCTACTGACGGTGTCCGGACTAGGGGGTACTCACCACGTCGTCTCCCGATCAGTTAGATTGGGCCGAGGACCCCCATGGCCGTATACTCAATGGCCAGTTCGGACAGAACATGCCGCATACAAGAAGGACTCCACAAGACTTGGCGCCCAAGACAAGGACTCTTCTAAACCCTAGACCGGTGTGTTATATAAACCGGGGCCAGGCTAGTCGATAGAGAATCTCATATTCATTACTACTATCTCGTGGTAGATACATGTACTCTGTACAATACCCATACGAATACAATCAAAAGCAGCATGTAGGGTATTATCTCTTCAAGAGAGCCCGAAGCTGGGTAAAACCCCATGTCCATGTTACCATCGCTCCAAGACACCTAGCTTAGAACCCCTACTACGAGATACGCCGGATATTGAACCGATAGTCGGCACCGGCTGGGGTGGGACATGGAACGACGAGGCGGAGCCCACGTGCGGGTGGTGGCGGTGGCGAGGCGATGCGGGAGCCAGAGTCGGCGAGCGCATGGGGCGGCCGGGCCACCGTTGGAGGGGGGGCTGGCATGGAGGACGGCGAGCTCGGTGCAGTGATCCGGAGGAGCCCATAGGGGCCAGCAGCATGAGGAGGTGATGTGGTGCAGAGGCGATGGAGGGGAGTGACGTTGCGGGCGCGCGATCGTGATGGCATCCGGACCGGCGCCGCGGGACTCGCTAGGAGGCAGGCCAGGACACAAGGACTCGAGGTGAGCTCGGAAGGAAGCACCAGCCGGCGTAATGGTGATGCGAGGCAAACGGACGTGGATGCGGCAGCAGCGACTCGGACGACACGGTACGCAGAGTCGGAGAGATCTAGGCACGGCGACCCGGGGGCCAAGCGCGACGCGGGTGGAGGTGATCTGGCGTGAAGGCCTAGCGCAGACGCGCGGCTGCGGGGGCCGAAGCGGCAGCAGAATGTGGACGTCGGGGGCGCTATGGACAGCGAGGCAGCGGCAGATGGACGATGAGGCATCGGCAGATGGACGGCGATGCAACGCTTTTGACGGATGGCTTTGCCAGAAGGAGATGGCGGCCAGAGTGACGGCAAGGCTCACACGGTTGGCCGGCTTCACGCGCTAAGCTAGCTAGTTAAGCTAGCAGGCATTCAGCTAAATCAATCGGCACTACTAGCTAGCTAGGCACAAGCGTATGCACGTATAGGAGAACCCCTCGCCTCCCGGGTGCTCACAAAGGGACGGAGGTGCGGTCGGAGAGGGACGAACAGGAGGTCGGGAGCGCAGCTGGTTGGAGCAGACGGGCACGCGGGAACCGGGTGCGGCGCTACGGGCACGCAAACGCGCCGGGGCTAGAGTGGCGCGGCGTCATAGGGATGGAGCAGAGCCTCCGGGAGCCTATGATGGCTGCGATGTTGCGGTGGTGGCGAAGAGGGCGAGGCTAACGATGAGGACGTGCTGCCCCGTGCAGCCGCCCTGAGGGCGTGTTGATGTCGAGCCCCCAACGCTACTGGAGAGACGGCGGCAACATCGCGATGATGATGACGAAGAGGGCGAGGCCGCCGCCGATGGCTCGCCGCCTCGCGTGGTCGCCCTGGGAGCGTGTTGACGTCGAGCCCCCGGCGCTATCGGAGAGACGATGGTGACACTGTGGTGGTGATGATGAAGAGGGTCCCGCCCGGACCACGGGTCCAGCATCAATAGGCCCCACGATGGGCGCCAACAGTCGTGGTTATCTCGCGGGCGGGTTCGTGAGATGACAGATGCCACAGGGTGGCTTCAGGTGAGGGAAAATTTTGCAGAGGTGATCTGGGGACGGGATTAGGCAAACAACACGCGGTGGTATACCCAGGTTCAGGGCTCTCCGGAGAGATAATACCCCTACTCCTGCATGTCTGAATATATATGCGGTGTACATGTCTGGCAGTACAGAGTTTCTCCTGGAGCTGTATTGGACTGAGAGTAGTAGCAGAGTGCTCACTGTCTCCTATATGTCTCATATATGTGTATGAGAGTAAGAGATAGTGTCGCGCTAGTGGCCGCATGTGCCTGAGCATGCATGAGTGTGTGTGTCCATCCTCCTAGATGGATGGATGTGAGCTAGCTTAGTATGTAAGCTAGGTAGGCATGGGTGTGCGCTTGGGATGTAAGCTACAGTGTGTAGGTTACATCTCAAGCTATGCTTGCTTGAGATCTAGGCTAGGTATTGTCCCTGGGTCATTTTATAAATCAATGCCCAGGGGACAAAGTACACTGTAGACGATGCTGTGTGTGACGAGCGAACAATGTATGCTTTATCAGCAACAGTGGTTGCGGTATAGCCGTCTTGTCTGTGTCGTGTCTGATGGGATGTTGTAGTTGACTTCACATAGCAGGCCGGCTGGAGCAGCCGATCGGGCGGCCGGGATGGTGAGTTCAGCCGTGTTGAGGGACTTCGCCTGGCTGAGCAACCCGGCCAAGTGCGAGCCGGATTGAGGGGCGTTGCTGGCCCCAATGTTTTTGAAGTGTCGTTCGCCGTCTTGGGCCTACCCAGGGGTCATCCCCCCGACAGATGTCATGCAAGTTCTTCGCATAAGCATGTATGACTATTTATGGAATACTTTCCTACATTATATTTATGAACTAGAGCTAGTGCCGTATCGCCCTAGGTTATGACTGTCTCATGATGAATATCATCCGATGAATCACCGATCCAATGCCTACAAATTTACCTTATATTGTTCTTGCTAAGTTACTATTGTTGCTACTATTATCGTTACTGCTACAAAATCACTGCTATCAATGTTACGTTATTATTGTTGTTGCTACTACTACCAAAATTACCATACTACTTCTTTACTGATCACTTCGCTGCAAATAATTAATCTCCATGTGTGGTTGAATTGACAACTCAGCTGCTAATCCTTACAAATATTCTTTGGCTCCCCTTGTGTCAAATCTATAAATTTGGGTTGAATACTCTAAGACCTTTTTCTGGCGCCGTTGCCGGGGAGCATAGCTATATTTGTGGAGTCACTTGGGATTATTATCATATTATCACTATGAAGAATCTAAAGGATGCTAAGACTAAGACTTTTCCCTCAAAGACGAGGGGAGGCAAGGAACTGCCATCCAGCTTCACTTTAGATTCACCTTCTATTATAAGTAAACTTGCAACACCACCTCATGCTATTAATTTTGATATGTCACAAGTTATTGATGATGCTACTTCTGCTATGAATGCTACTCATGAGGATGCTAGTACCTTGCTTGATGATAATGTTCCACTAGGTGAATTTCCTGATGAACAAATTGCTAGAGTAAGGCAACATGATATTGTTGAAGCTGATGATGAGCTTGAGAATGAAAATCTTGAAACACCTACTAGAACTAGCCCTCCTAGATATGAATTGTCAAAGGTACCGGAAGGTTATGCTATGAGTGAGGAGGAAACTAGAGATATTCTTGCTTGTAAGGATAGAGATGATCTAGATTTTATTTGACCATAAACAGTAGGGTAAAACGCCACTGCAATTTTTTATAAATTAAAGGCACAGTAACAAGTAGTCTTATAGGCTTGAGGTAAGCCTTAAGAAGAAAAAAGTAAAGAAAAAAAAGAAAGGGAGAAAAAAGAAAGAAAAAGAAGAGAAAAAAAGAACAAGCCTACAAAAATACAATTACAACAGGGCTTCTAGCCAAACAGAGAATTGTCTCTCATGCTTTTTCTGAATTCTGAATCTAAGAAGCTTGAGTTCCTCCAGGAAAATGAACTTCCATCCTTGGAATGATGGTGTAATGTTTTCAAAAATCTTATTGTTTCTGGTTATCCAGATGGCCCATGCTCCAAGAATGATGATCTCCATGTAAAAAGGGCAATTTATTTTGTCCTTGAGATCTTGGAATGCTTCTAACACTGACAGGCTTGGTGTTCTTGTTGGACATATGAAGCCCCAGCATTGCTGAACAAAGGGACAACCCCAGAAAAGATGATGACAAGGATTATGAATTCTCTGTCGACCCAGAGTAAATTACTTTGGTTGAATCTGATCCTTTTCATGGTTATGAAACTGAAACTATTGTGGCACATCTTACTAAATTGAATGACATAGCCACCCTTTTTGCTCATGATGAGAAGATTCGCTATTACTATATTCTCAAGTTATTTCCGTTCTCATTAAAGGGTGATGCTAAAGCTTGGTACAATACTCTTGCTCCTAGTTGTGTGCGCAGTCCCCAGGATAAGATTTATTACTTCTCTGAAAAATATTTTCCTGCTCATAAGAAACAAGCTGCCTTGCAGGAAATATTTAACTTTGTGCAAATTGAAGAAGAGAGTCTCCCACAAGCTTGGGGGAGGCTTCTCCAATTTCTTAATGCTTTGCATGATCATCCTCTTAATAAAAATGAAATACTTGATATCTTCTATAATGGACTAACCGATGCTTCTAGGGATTTCCTAGATAGTTGTGCTGGTTGTGTTTTCAGGGAACGAACTATTGAGCAAGCTGAAGAATTATTGAATAACATATTGAAAAATTATGATGATTGGACTCCTCCTAAAACACCGCTTAAAACCACTCTGAAGAAAAGGGGTATCTTATATCTCAGTCCTGAAGATATGCAAGAGGCAAAGAAATCTATGAAGGAAAAAGGTATTAAAGCCGAGGATGTTAAAAATTTACCACCTATTGAAGAAATACATGGGCTTGAAGCACCACCACCACATAAGGTGGTAGAGGTAAAATCTTTAATGAATTCAATGATAGTGATGATCCTCGTAATAAATATCCTAGTCAATGCCTTTATGAGTTTGATAATTACATTAGCAAGCAAGATCACTTCAACGCAAATGTTATGAAACAATTGAAATACAATTCTGATATGATTGCTTGCTTAAGTGACTTGTTATTTAGAATCTCAAATGATGTTAGAGGTGTACGAAAGCAAGCCTTTATGGTTCAAACTCAATTAGAACAAGTTGCTAAATCACAAAGTGAGTTGCTTGATGAAATGAACAATAATATAAGACTTTGGTGTTAGAGTAGCAACTAGAGGAGGTAAAATGACTCAGGAACAACTTTATCCTGAGGGGCACCCAGAGAGAATTGAATAAGTCTCTCAAAGAATTAACACGGATGCACCTAGTCCTTCTAAAAAGAAAAGGAAGAAGAAAAATAAGAGGACTATGCATGCCTCTAGTGAACCTGAAGTGGAAAAACCTCCTGATAATGATAATGAAGTTACTATTTCTGGTGCTGAAACTCAACCTGGTAGTAAACACTCACCTTCTGATAATGAAAAAGATAATTATGAGGTTCATGAAGACACTCAAATTAAGGATAAAGAACAAGACAATGATTTTGAGATAGAACCAGCTGTTGATCTTGATAACCCACAACCCAAGAATAAAACATATGATAAAAGAGACTTTGTTGCTAGAAAACACAATAAGGAAAGAGAACCATGGGTTCAGAAACCTATGCCCTTTCCACTTAAGTCAACTAAAAAGAATGATCATGAAAAATTTGAATGCTTGCTGAAATGATTAGGCCAGTCTTTTTGCGCACTCGCTTGATTGATATATTAAAAATGCCTCCCTATGCAAAGTACATGAAAGACATCATCACCAATAAGAGAAAAATACCGGAAGCTGAAATCTCCACTATGCTTGCTAACTATACTTTTAAAGATGGAGTACCAAAAAATCTTGGAGATCCGGGAATACCAACTATACCTTGCTCCATTAAAAGAAATTATGTGAAAACTGCTTTTTGTGATTTGGGAGCTAGTGTTAGTATTATGCCTTTCTCTTTATATAAAAGACTTGATTTGAATAAACTCACACCTACTGAAATATCTTTGCATATGGCTGATAAATCAACTGCTATACCTATCGGTATTTGTGAGGACGTGCTTGTTGTTGTTGGTAATGTTACTATTTTGACTGACTTTGTTATACTTGAGATGCCCCAGGACGACAACATGTCGATTATCCTTGGTAGACCCTTCTTGAATACTACATGGGCTGTTATTGATTGCAATAAAAGTGAGGTCACTTTTCTATCAATGGTAATGAGCATACGGTGCACTTTCCGAAGAAGCAATTCCACGTGAATGGTATTAATGTTATTAAAAAATCTCCGACAATCACTATTGGAAGTTTTCAGCTACCTCTACCTACTATTGAAAAGAAATATGAAATGCTTATTGTTGGGGACATTCATATCCCCGTTGAGGTAACTTAGTGATTTATAAAAGTTCTTTGGTTTCATGCTAATCGAAAGTGGTTGTTAATAATACTTGATCAACCTTATCTATGGCTCATTTTTGAGAGGTATGAAGTTCATGAATTTAGTGAGCACTACCTTATGTCCCTGCCTTTTGTTTTCTGTTTTATTAGTTAAATAAAATAAAATGCCATGCTTTGTTCTGGTTTTTGAGTTTTCCGTGCAATAAAAAATGACCCAAAAATAAAAGTTCTCAGAATGCCTTGAAAATTTAATACTTTCTGAATATTTAAGAATTTCTGGTACAAATAATATTAGAGGGAGGTGCACCAGGTGGGCACAACCCACCTGGGCACGCCAGGACCCCCAGGCGTGCCCTGGTGGGTTGTGGTCCCCAAGTGGGCCCCCTCACTTACTTCTTCTTCCCACATTACCACATTCCTCCAGAAAAAAATCACCATTGCTCTTTGAGGGAGTCCTGGAGTAGGGGGTATCCAGACAGCTGGACTATATACTTTGGCCAAACTGTTGGACTATGAAGATACAAGATTGAAGACTTCGTCCCGTGTCCGGATGGGACTCTCCTTTGCGTGGAAGGCAAGCTTGGCGATTCGGATGTTAGATCTCCTTCTCTGTAACCGACTATGTGTAACCCTAGCCTCCTCCGGTGTCTACATAAACCAAGGGTTTAGTCTGTAGGACAACAACAATCATAATCATAGGCTAGCTCCTAGGGTTTAGCCTCTACGATCTCGTGGTAGATCAACTCTTGTAATACTCATATCATCAAGATCAATCAAGCAGGAAGTAGGGTATTACCTCCATCGAGAGGGCCCGAACCTGGGTAAAACATCGTGTCCCGTGCCTCCTGTTACCATTAGCCTTAGACGCACAGTTCGGGACCCCCTACCCGAGATCCGCCGGTTTTGACACTGACATTGGTGCTTCCATTGAGAGTTCCTCTGTGTCGTCGCTACAAGGCTCGATGGCTCCTTCAATCATCAACAACGACGCGGTCCAGGGTGAGACTTTTCTCCCCGGACAGATCTTCATGTTCGGCGGCTTTGCACTGCGGGACAATTCGCTTGGCCATCTGGAGCAGATTGACAGCTACGCCCCTAGCCATCAGGTCAGATTCGGAAACTTGAATTACACGTCCGATATCCGCGGAGACTTGATCTTCGACGGATTCGGGCCTATGCCAGGAGTGTCGAATGGTCACGACGAACACGAGTTAGATCTGCTGTCGGACAGTATTCGGGATATCGCACCTACAATAGCTCTGGACCTAAATCCGGGGCAGATCGCGTCGTCCGAGGACGGGTGGATGGACCCCGCCACGGAGGCCGCATACCCATCAGCGGTAGAGCCAAACACAGACTCCACCTCTAAGGAAATCTGTGTCATCGGACCCCCGGACTTGTGTCTGGCTATAGGTTCCAGACCGTATGCATCCGGGCCAATCAAATCCGATTGGGCTCCCGTAATGAAGTTCACCGCTGCGGATATCTTTCAGCACTCACCCTTCGGCGACATGCTGAATTCATTAAGGTCTCTCTCTTTGTCAGGAGACTCTTGGCCAAACTATGTCCGGCTCGAGTGGGAAGCAGGTGACGAAGAAATTCGTTACCCACCCACCACCCACTTCATTGCCACTGTCGATGATTTGACCGACGTGCTTGACTTCAACTCCGAAGACATCGACGGTATGGACAACGATGCAGGAGAAGAACAGGGACCACTGCCCACAAGGCGCAGGACAGCCACCTCCTCCTATGATATATATATGGTGGACACTCCCAAAGAAAACAATGGCGATGAGGCAATAGAGGATAACCCCTTAGGGAAGAAATGAAAGCATGGACGTCATCGGCGCCGCTCTAAGCCCCGCCATAGCAATACCGGCACAGGAGACGAAAACAATCCAGATGGTGCCGAAGGTGAATACAATCCTGATCAGCCTGCCTTCGAGCAGTCCGAAGAGGAAGACGGGAAGGTTAGCCTAGATGAAGAGGCGACGGACGGATACTTGGAGGATGACAACTATATGCCTCCCTCCGAAGACGAGGTGAGCCTCAGCGACGATGAATTCGGCGTGCCTGAGGATCTCGTAGAGCAGGAGCGCTTCAAGCGCCGGCTTATAGCCACTGCAAGAAGCCTGAAAATGAAGCAGCAACAGCTCCAAGCTAATCAAGATCTGCTCACAGACAGATGGACTGAGGTCCTGGCAGCCGAGGAATACGGACTCGAGCGCCCCACCAAAGGTTACCCAAAGCACAAGTTGCTACCTCAACTCGGGGAGGAGCTCCTAGAGCCTACATTACCTGCACAGTACGAGGCTGACCGGCCACCTCGTGGCCGGGATAAAACGACGTATCAGCCTGAATACCAGCCCGCACCCCCATGCCAATACACTACGGCTTAGAGCAATACGCAGGACCTGCGAGATATATTGGAAAACAAAGCATGACAGCCAAGATCAATCTACGGATCACGGGGACTCGCCCCAACACATGACGATGACCGTCATGCTGGACACAATAACAACAAGTCTGGCCGGGATGAACATAACCGACCAGACTTAGTCAAACTGCGTAGTAACATAGCCCGACACAGAGGCGCCGCACACCCCCTCTGCTTCACTAACGAAGTAATGGATCACAAATTCCTAGAAGGGTTTAAACCCATAAACATCGAATCATACGATGGCACAACAGACCCCGCGGTATGGATCGAAGATTTCCTTCTCCACATTCACATGGCCCGCGGTGATGATCTACATGCCATCAAGTATCTTCCCCTTAAGCTCAAAGGACCGGCCCGACACACTCCATCGGCAGTTGGGCAAACCTGGAGGACGCGTTTCTCGACAACTTCCAAGGCACGTACGTGCGACCACCAGATGCTGATGACTTAAGTCACATTACCCAACAGCCCGAAGAGTCAGCCAAGAAATTCTAGACTCGTCCTAACTAAAAAGAACCAAATTGTCGACTGTCCGGACGCTGAAGCCCTGGCGGCCTTTAAGCATAATATCCGCGATGAGTGGCTCGCCCAACACCTCGGCCAAGAAAAACCGAAGTCCATGGCGTCCCTCACGACACTCATGACCCGCTTTTTTGCAGGCGAGGATAGCTGGCTGGCTCGTAGTAGCACCACACCAAGAAACTCTAGCACTTCAGATGTCCGCGACAGTAACGGAAAGCCACGACGCAATAGACATAAGCATTGGAACAATGGCGACAACGCCAAAGATACGACGGTCAATGCCGGATTCAGCGGCTCAAAATCCGGTCAGCGAAAGAAGCCATTCAAAAGAAACTGCCGGATTGCGGGTTCCGGGAGACCCTTGAGGTTCGAACTCTGGGGTGCGCGCGAAGATCTCTCCTCTACCAACTCATGTCTCGTCGCCTCGCCAAAGGATCTAGGCTAGCAAGATGAACACACAAGGGACACGAGATTTATACTGGTTCAGGCCACCATTGCGGTGTAATACCCTACTCTAGTGTGTGGTGTGGTGGATTGCCTCTAGGGCTGATGAGGAACAGTACAAAGGAAGAACAGCCTCGCGAGGGGTGTTCTTGTGGTGGTGTTATCACTTTGGAGGGGTCGATTCCAGATGCCTCTGTACTATGGTGGCTAGCCATATATATAGAGCAAGAGGCCCTGGTTCTCTTCCCAAATATTGAGTGGTAAGGGCGCCAACAATTGGCCATTTTGAAGGGGAACATCTAGTACACTTATCCTGACTAAAGTTGGTCCTCGCCTGTCTAAGGCTCTGACAATGACGCCGCCCTGGGCTCCATGGTGACCTCCTTCCTGCCGTTCCACTAGTCTTGGTCTTGTTGCACCGAAATGGTAGCCTTTGCCTGATGCTTTGGCCTGTGCTTGCTCCCTTTGCACCAAAGGGGAAACAAGGACACTGCACAAGCCAGCGCCCGCCTGGCCTCGATCGTCATGGCTTGCGTCACGGGCACCTCACGAGGTACCCATGCCTTGATCTCTCCGCCTCCTCGCAAGCCAGCCTGACGAGGCTACTCCTGAGGAAGCTTTCTTGTCGTCCGCCCCGCGAGGCTTGGCCCCTCGCAAGGGTCTTGAGCTTGAGTTGATGAAGATGGGCCACACTGGGCCATTGGTTTAGCCACGCCGCAGGCCGCAGGCAGGCAAGTCTCGGGACCCCCGTTCGTAGGACGCCGACCGTAGCCCCCGGGCCCAAGGCGCGCCCGGACTTGGCTTAGCAGAGAAGCGAAGGGGCAAGTGCAAAGCACCGCGGGCCCCATTAGCCTGCAGCCTTGTGCGCCGCATGGCGATTGATTGGACATGGGCGTCTCCGCTTCCCCATGATGCCTCGGCAACCATTTCGACAAGACAAGTCCCTGCATGCGAAAACGGGTCATGATTACGTGTGATCGTGGTGGCCGGCGGTTGGCCTCCTCCAGCTATAAGTACGGAACAGCACAAGCCCTTTCGGTTCATCCTTCCTTGCTATGCCTCTCCTTCTTCACTCCCCCTTCAACTTGGCTTGTCGCGTCCCATGGCACCCACGAAGAGGTTTTCGACCGTGGAGAAGGGGAAGGCCCGTCGGGAGGGGCCTGACTCTCCTCCAGCCAAGTGCGGCCGGGGCCACCCTCGCAAGCATCCCGCTATCCCTGCAAAGGCTACCCAGGGCCTCGGCGGGAGGCACTTGATCGGCGGGGGAAGACGCGACATGGCTGCGCGGCCTCCTCGCCCTCGATTCCACTCTGCGGAGGTGCTGCCAAAGTTCGTCGTCTGGTCGGAGGATCCGGCTGGTACTTGGCTTCAGCATCCTCGCTTCTTTGCCGGCAAACTGCCGGCTGGCGCCACGAGCGGGCTATGGCTCCAGGCGGACGGTTGTTGCAGCAGGGCTTCTTGGGTGGAGGTGGAAGTTTCCGCTCCCGGGAACATGGCGCTGACACACGGCTGGCAGACGTTTGCCCGCGCGCGTGGCTTCGGTCAGCGATGCACTCTTCACTTCAAGTTCGACGGTGACGCCACCCTCTTCGTGACGGTGTTCAGGGGAGACGGCCGCCGCGTTGGGTGCTGGCCCGAAGGTGACGATGACGGCCATCAGCTCATCTTTGGCGGCGGAAGCGGCGAGGACAAGGTCGGGCACGCGCCCGGTAGTGCCCATAGCTCCCCAAGCTTCAGCGGCTCCCCTTTCGATGGCAGCTCTTCCAGCGGCGGCCGTGACTAGCCACCGCGCCTCCGTGCTTGCTTCGAGGGGGGAGGAGGGTCATCTCGCCGCCGCGCCCAAGTGAAGCGTGAAGAGGAGTCCTCCTGAGCCCCGGAGGGCGAGGCTAATCTTCTTCTTCGGGTTGTCGCCGGTCGAGCCGCGCCTATTTTGGTTGTCTGCACAGAAAGAGATGTATGGAGCCCCGCGGGGGCGTGCTAGACTATCACTTTTAATTACCATGTTGTTCCTGTTATCCCCGTGTTGTGTGATGTTGCCGCGTGTTCATGCGTAGGGATAACTTAGCTCAATAGGAGAGCTTGTGGCGACGCTAGCCTCGGGAGGCTCCGGTCAGAGGCCATGCCGTGGGTCTTGGGTCCTGCAAAAGAAACTTGCTGGGGGATTAAGTTTCAGGCTTTGGCCGCTGGGGCGACCAGCTCGGGCCTAGCGTTTGCGTTGCGATTTCCGTGGGACATTGATCAGGAGGGGTGCTCCCGCAGCAAACTTAGGCCGATGGACCTCACGAAATTAAACCAAATGATGCTCGCGAGGGTGCCTGGGCAGCCTCCCTCACGAGGGTCACGAACGAAAGGCAGGCTCAAGCATAGGGCAGAGACGGGAAAACGGGCTGGGCGCCGCACAAAACCGAAAGCAACTCCAATTAAAGCCTCAAATAAAGAAGAACTAACCAACTGCAGAAAGCAAATGAAAAGCCGCGTCCGGCACCTAATCTAGACTTCGACGTCTTCTCACCAGCGCGGAGCTATGTGCTGCCACTGGGCGTGGGCGGGAGCCCCCGAGGCCCGAGGGCAGCACTCCGGAGACTCCGGGGCATATACATCCCCACTCATTATTACGTGAGAGTGTCATGAGCGGCGAGCTTCACATGCATTCGCCTTCTTCACAGGCACCGAGCCTTTTCCAAGACGGCAAGCTTCACAGGCATTGGCCTTCTTCACAGGCACCGGTCCTTTTCCAAAACGATAAACTTCATAGGCATTGGCCTTCTTCACAGGCACCGGGCCTTTCCCAAAACGATAAACTTCAGAGGCATTGGCCTTCTTCACAGGCACCGGGACTTTCCCAAAACGGTAAACTTCACAAGCATTGGCCTTCTTCACAGGCACCGGGCCTTTTCCAAAATGATAAACTTCACAGGCATTGGCCTTCTTCACAGGCACCGGGCCTTGCTCATGGGTAGAACCTCCGAAGGTGTTGAATGTTCCAGGCGTTCGGAATGGGCACCCCCTCCTGGGTCTCCAAGCGCGCGGAGCCAGGCCTGGAAACATGAACAACCTTGAACGGGCCCTCCCACATGGGAGAGAGCTTGTGCAGCCCTTCCCTGGAGAGGACCCGCCTAAGCACGAGGTCCCCTACCTCAAGGGTCCTGGGGCGGATGTTGTGATAGTGGTACCGTCGCAACGCCTATTGATATATCGCCACTCGCAGCGCGGCCTCCGGACGGCGTTCCTCCCCAAATACGAGATCCGTCCCCCGCATGGCGTCCTGTTGCGATTTGTCGAACGCCAGGACCCACGCGGAGCGACGCTTGACCTTGTGAGGGAGGACGGCTTCAGCTCCGTAGACGAGGAAGAACTAAGTTTCTCCAGTTGACTTGGTCGTGGTCATGCGGATAGACCATAACACAGACTAGAGCTCGTCGTACCAGCCCCTGGTCTTGAGGCCCTTCAGTACCTCCACGCTAGCTCACTCAGCCTGGTCATTGCTTCGTGGGTGCGCCACTGAAGCGTAGTATAGCTGCATTCCAAGATTTGCACAGTATGTTTTAAAGAGATTGCTGGTGAACTGCAAACCTTTGTCGGTGATGATGCGGTTAGGCACCCCGAATCGGCTCACAAGGCCCTTGATGAACTTGACTGCGGAGCCTGATACGTCTATTTTGCATCATGCTTTTATATCAATATTTATTGCATTATGGGCTGTTATTACACATTATATCTCAATACTTATGGCTATTCTCTCTTATTTTACAAGGTTTACCATGAAGAGGGGGAATGCCGGCGGCTGGAATTCTGGCTGGAAAAGGAGCAAACATTGGAAACCTATTCGGCACAACTCCCAAAGACCTGAGACTCCACGAAACAACCTTTTGGATTTATTAAGGAATTATGAGCAAAAGAAATAGGCCAGGGGGGCCACACCCTGTCCAGGAGACAGGGGGCGCCCCCCTAGGGGCGCGCCCCCTATCTCCTGGGCCCCTTGGTGGGCCTCCGGCGTCCATCTTCTGCTATATGAAGGGTTTTGTCCTGGAAAAATTTGTGGGCAAGCTTATGAGACAAAACTCCACCGCCACAAGGCGGAACCTTGGCGGAATCAATCTAGGGCTCTGGCAGAGCTGTTCTGCCGGGAACACTTCCCTCCAGGAGGGGGAAATCATCACCAACGATCCTCTCATCGGGAGGGGGTCAATCTCCATCAACATCTTCACCAGCACCATCTCCTCTCAGACCCTAGTTCATCTCTTGTATCCAATCTTGTATCCAAAACCACAAATTGGTACCTGTGGGTTGCTAGTAGTGTTGATTACTCCTTGTAGTTGATAATTATTGGTTTACTTGGTGGAAGATCATATGTTCAGATCCTTAATGCATATTATTACACCTCTGATTATGAACTTGAATATGCTTTGTGAGTAGTTACGTTTGTTCCTGAGGACATGGGTGAAGTCTTGCTATTAGTAGTCATGTTAATTTGGTATTCGTTCGATATTTTGATGAGATGTATGTTGTCTCTCCTCTAGTGGTGTTATGTGAACGTCGACTACATGACACTTCACCATTATTTGGGCCTAGAGGAACGCATAGGGAAGTAATAAGTAGATGATGGGTTGCTAGAGTGACAGAAGCTTAAACCCTAGTTTATGTGTTGCTTCGTTAGGGGTGCATATGGACCCATATATTTAATGTTGTGGTTAGGTTTACCTTAATACTCCTTTTTGTAGTTGCGGACGCTTGCAATAGGGTTAATCATAAGTGGGATGCTTGTCCAAGTTAGGGCAGTACCCAAGTGTCGGTCCACCAACATATCAAATTATCAAAGTACCGAACGTGAATCATATGAGCGTGATGAAAACTAGCTTGACGATAATTCCCAATGTGTCCTCGGGAGCTCCTTCCTCATTATTAGAATTTGTGCAGGCTTATCCTTTGCTACATAAAGGATTGGGCCACCTTGCTGCACTTTATTTACTTTATTTAGTTTTGCTCGTTACTATTTATCTTATCACAAAACTATCTATCACCTACTATTTCAGTGCTTGCAGAGAAAACCTTACTGAAAACCGCTTATCATTTGCTTCTGCTCCTCGTTGGGTTCGACACTCTTACTTATCGAAAGGACTACCATAGATCTCCTACACTGTTGGGTCATCAAGACTCTTTTCTGGCGCCGTTGCTGGGGAGCATGGCGCTCTTGGTGAGTGGAACTTGGTAAGGAAACATTTATATTGTGTGCTGAAATTTTCTGTTACTTGACACTATGGAAACTAATCCTTTGAGTGGCTTGTTTGGGGTATCTTCACCCCAACCAAAAGAGCAAAGGGATGCTCCTCAACCTACTGAACCTTATGAAAATGTTCACTTTGAGATTCCTTCGGGTATGATAGAAAAACTGCTAGCTAATCCTTTTGCAGGAGACGGAACATTGCATCCTGACTTACACCTTATCTTTGTGGATAAAGTTTGTGGATTATTTAAGCTTGTAGGTATTCCCGATGATGTCAAAAGGAAGGTCTTCCCTCTATCTTTGAAGGGAGATGCAATGACATGGTATAGGCTATGTGATGATACGAGATCTTGGAATTATAAGCTATTGAAATTGGAATTTCACCAGAAGTTCTATCCTATGCATCTTGTTCATCGTGATCGTAATTACATATATAATTTCTGGCTCGCGAAGGAGAAAGCATCGCTCAAGCTTGGGGGAGGCTTAAGTCAATGTTATATTCATGCCCCAATCATTAGCTCTCTCGGAAAATGATTATTCAGAATTTTTAAGCTCGGCTTTCTCTTGATAATCGCAACTTGCTCGATACTTCCTATGTTGGTCCCTATATGCTAAAGACTATTGATTTCAAATGGGACTTATTGGAATGAATTAAACGCAACTCTGAAGATTGGGGTTCCGGCGATGGTAAGGAGTCAGGTATGACACCTAAGTTTGATTGTATTAAATCCTTTATGGATACCGATGCTTTCCGTGGATTTAGCTCTAAGTATGGACTTGACTCTGAGATAGTAGCTACTTTTTGTGAAACTTTTGCTGCTCACGTTGATCTCCCTGAAGAGAAGTGGTTTATATATAATCCTCCTGTTGAAGTGAAAGTAGTTGCACCTATTACAGTCAAAGAGAAGACTATTACATATAGTGATCCTATTATTCCTATTGCTTATGTCGAAAAACCTCCTTTTCCTGTTAGGATAAAAGATCATGTTAAAGCTTCGACTGTTGTTCGTAAGAGTAATACTAGGACCTATACACCTCCTGAGCAAATTAATGTTGAACCTGGTATTGCTATGATTAAAGATCTCTTGGATGAGGACTTAGATGGGCATGTTATCTCTTTCTTGGGTGAAACTGCTAATATTGCTAGACCCGATACTAAGACACGTAGACCTGTTGTAGGCACGCCTGTTATTTCTGTTAAAATGGAGATCATTGTTATCATGGCTTATGTGATATGGGTGCTAGTGCTAATGCGATACCTTATGATCTTTATAAAGAAATTATGCACGATATTGCACCTGTTGAATTAGAAGATATTGATGTTACTATTAAGCTTGCTAATAGGGACACCATTAAACCTATTGGGATTGTTAGAGATGTTGAAGTCTTGTGTGGGAAGATTAAATACCCTGCTGATTTTCTTGTTCTCGGTTCCCCACAAGATGATTTTTGTCCCATTATTTTTGGTAGACCCTTCTTGAACACTGCTAGTGCTAAGATTGATTGTGAAAAGAATATTGTCACTGTTGGCTTAGATGGTATGTCTCATGAGTTTAATTTCGCTAAGTTTAGTAGACAACATCGTGAAAAGGAACCATCTAGTAAGGATGAGATTATTGGTCTTGCTTCCATTGCTGTTCCTCCAACTGATCCGTTAGAACAATATTGCTAGACCATGAAAACGATATGTTTATGAAGGAAAGGGAAGAAATAGATGAAGTGTTCCTTAAACAAGAACCTATGCTAAAACATAATCTTCCCGTTGAAATTCTTGGGGATCCCCCTCCACCCAAGGGTGATCCCGTGTTTGAACTCAAACCATTACCTGATAATCTTAAGTATGCTTATCTTGATGAAAAAGAAATATATCCTGTTATTATTAGTGCTAACCTTTCAGAGAAAGAAGAAGAAAGATTATTGAAAACTCTGAAGAAGCACCGAGCTGCTATTGGATATACCCTGGATGATCTCAAGGGCATTAGTCCCACATTATGTCAACACAAAATTTCAGTGGAGAAAGATGCCAAACCTGTTAGAGATCCTCAAAGACGATTAAATCCCAAAATGAAGGAAGTGGTGAGAAAGGAGATACTAAAACTCCTTGAGGCAGGTATTATTTATCCCGTTGCTGATAGTGAATGGGTAAGCCCTGTCCATTGTGTCCCTAAAAAGGGAGGTATTACCGTTGTCCCTAATGATAAAGATGAATTGATCCCGCAAAGAATTATTATAGGCTATAGGATGGTAATTGATTTCCACAAGTTAAATAAAGCTACTAAGAAAGATCATTACCCTTTACCTTTTATTGATCAAATGCTAGAAAGGTTATCCAAACACACACATTTTTGCTTTCTAGATGGTTATTCTGGCTTCTCTCAGATACTTGTATTAGTGGGGGATCAATCTAAAACTACTTTTACTTGCCCTTTTGGTACTTTTGCTTATAGACGTATGCCTTTTTGGTTTATGTAATGCACCTGCTACCTTTAAAAGATGCATGATGGCTATATTTTCTGACCTTTGTGAAAAGATTTGTGAGGTATTCATGGATGACTTCCCCGTCTATGTATCCTGTTTTGATGATTGTTTGAGCAACCTTGATCGAGTTTTGCAGAGATGCGAAGACACTAATCTCGTCCTGAATTGGGAAAACTGTCACTTTATGGTTAATGAAGGCATTGTCTTTGGGCACAAGATCTCCGAGAGGGGTATTGAAGTTGATAAAGCCAAAGTTGATGCTATTGAAAAGATGCCATCTCCCAAGGACATAAAAGGTATAAGAAGTTTCCTTGGTCATGCCATCTCCCAAGGACATAGGAGGTTCATTAAGGACTTTTCTAAAATCTCTAGGCCTATGACTAATTTATTGCAAAAAGATATTCCTTTTGTCTTTGATGATGATTGTGTAGAAGCATTTGAAACACTTAAGAAAGCTTTGATCACAGCACCTATTGTTCAGCCACCTGATTGGAATTTGCCTTTTGAAATTATGTGTGATGCTAGTGATTATGCTGTAGGTGCTGTTTTAGGGCAAAGAGTCGATAAGAAATTGAATGTTATCCATTATGCTAGTAAGACTCTTGACACTGCCCAGAGAAATTATGCTACCACTGAAAAAGAATTCTTAGCAGTTGTGTTTGCATGTGATAAGTTTAGACCTTACATTGTTGATTCCAAAGTTACTATTCACACTGATCATGCAGCTATTAAATATTTTATGGAAAAGAAAGATGCTAAGCCTAGACTCATTAGATGGGTTCTCTTGCTCCAAGAATTTGACTTGCATATTATTGATAGAAAGGGAGCTGAGAACCCTGTTGCAGACAACTTGTCTAGGCTAGAGAATGTTCTTGATGACCCATTGCCTATTAATGATAGTTTTCCTGATGAACAATTAGAGGTTGTCAATGCTTCTCGTACTGCTCCTTGGTATGCCGACTATGCTAATTACATTGTTGCTAAATATATACCGCCTAGTTTCACATACCAGCAAAAGAAAAAGTTCTTTTATGATTTAAGACATTACTTCTGGGATGATCCACACCTTTATAAAGAGGAGTAGATGGTATTATTAGACGTTGTGTGCCTGAGCATGAACAGGAACAAATCCTACGCAAGTTCACTCTGAATCCTATGGAGGACACCACGCTGGAGATAGAACTGCACACAAGGTACTACAATCTGGTTTTTATTGGCCTACTCTTTTCAAAGATGCTCGTAAGTTTGTCGTATCTGTGATGAATGTCAAAGAATAGGTAACATCAGTAGACGTCAAGAAATGCCTATGAATTATTCTCTTGTTATTGAACCGTTTGATGTTTGGGGCTTTGATTATATGGGACCTTTTCCTGCCTCCAATGGTTATACACATATTTTAGTTGATGTTGATTACGTTACTAAGTGGGTAGAAGCTATTCCAACTAGTAGTGCTGATCGTAACACTTCTATTAAAATGCTTAAAGAAGTTATTTTTCCGAGGTTTGGAGTCCCTAGATATCTTATGACTAATGGTGGTTCACACTTTATTCATGGTGCTTTCCGTAAGAAGCTTGCTAAGTATGATTTCAATCATAGAATTGCATCTCCTTATCACCCGCAGTCTAGTGGTCAAGTAGAATTGAACAATAGAGAGCTCAAATTAATTTTGTAAAAGATTGTGAATAGATCTAGAAAGAATTGGTCCAAGAAACTTGATGATGCATTATGGGCCTATAGAACTGCATACAAAAATCATATGGGTATGTCTCCATATAAGATAGTTTATGGAAAAGCATGTCATTTACCTCTTGAACTTGAACATAAAGCATATTGGGCTATTAAAGAGCTTAATTATGACTTCAAACTTGCCGGTGAGAAAAGGTTATTTGATATTAGCTCACTTGATGAATGGAGAACCCAAGCATATGAGAATGCCAAGCTTTTCAAAGAAAAAGTCAAACGATGGCATGATAAAAGGATACAAAAGCGTGAGTTTAACGTAGGAGATTATGTGTTATTGTTCAACTCTCGTTTAAGATATTTTGCAGGAAAACTTCTCTCAAAATGGGAAGGTCCCTACGTTATCGAGGAGGTCTATCGTTCTGGTGCTATAAAAATCAACAACTTTGAAGGCACAAATCCGAGGGTGGTAAACGGTCAAAGAATTAAACATTTTATTTCAGGTAATCCTATCAATGTTGAAACTAATATTATTGAAACGATAACCCCCAAGGAATATATAAGAGACACTTTCCAGAATGTTCCAGACTCTGAAAAGGCATAGGTACGTTGTACGGTAAGTAAATCGACTCCAAAACAACTCTAATGGCAATTTTCATCAATTTTGGATTATTTAATGATTTTAGGAAGAAAGAAGTAGTCTGAAAGGGACACGAGGCTCCCACGAGAGAGGAGGGCACGCCCCCTGTATTGCGTGCCCCCTGACTCGTGTGCACCTTGTGTGCCTCCCGGACTCCGTTTTCTTGTATGTTACATATTTTGGTCGGTAAAAGTTCATTATATATACTCCCGAAGGTTTTGACCACCGTATCACGCAATTATCCTCTGTTTTCGTTTCGAGCTGTTTCTGTTTCAGATCTAGAGCATCATGTCGTCTTCAAGCGCTCCCAAGGACATGTTTTTCGAGAGGGTTATCAACCCCAATCTTGCGGAGGTGCTGCATCACCCTCAAACCATTGAGATGCGTGAGGGGGTGTTGCACATTCGCGATGTGGAAGGACCAAGGCGTACCGGGAGCATGGAGAAAAAGCTCGAAGCCATGGAACAAGAAGTTTTCAAGTGTCAAGGGATGGTGGAGCGTGGACTCAACACCAACTAGATGATTATCACGGAGTTCACCAACAACCACAAGCTGGATGCCAAAGTCATTGGTGTCGGTGTTCTGGGAACAGGGGTCCCCAGACTTGCCTGCCTGCGGCCCGTGGAGTGGCTCAAGGGGCGGCCCAGCATGGCCCATCCTCATCAGCATGAGCTCAAGGCCCTCGCGAGTGGCCAAGCCTCGCGGGGTGGACAACATGCAGCCTCCTCAGGCACGGCCTCGTCAGGCTGGCTCGCGAGGAGGCAGAGAGGTCAAGGCGGGGTACCTCACGAGGTGCCCATGACGCAAGCCATGACGACCTAGGGCGCCAGGCGGGCGCCAGCCCGCGTAGTGTCCTTCTTTCCTCTTTGGTGCAAAGGGAGCAAGCGCAGGCGAAAGCATCAAGCAAAGGCATCCATTTCGGTGCAACAAGACCAAGACCAGCAGAACGGCAGGATGGAGGTCATCGTGGAGCCCAAGCTGGCGTCACCACCAGAGCCTTTGGTAGGCGAGGACCAACTTTAGTCAGGATAAGTGTACTAGATGTTCCCCTTCAAAATGGCCAATTGTTGGCGCCCTTCCCGCTCAATATTTGGGAAGAGGCCCAGGGCCTTTGCCTATAAATAGGACTAGCCACCACAAGGTAGAGGCAGATCGATCCTCACCAGGAAACCAGTAGAACGAGCGACTGAACTCCCCTTAGCAGTTCATCGCACCAGCCTAGAACAGACCCTCACGAGGCTGTTCTTCCTTGTATCGTTCATCATCAGCCAAGAGGCAATACACCACACCACACACTGGAGTAGGGTATTACACCAGAATGGTGGCCTGAACCAGTATAAACTCTGTGTCTCTTGTGTTGTTCCTTTGATTGCTTAGATCATAGCAAGGCGGTGAGGTGCAGGTAGGCAGAGGGCGAAATCTCCGCGTGCACCCCAGTGTTCGAATCTAGAGGGTCTGCCAGAACCCGAAATCCGACATTTGGCGCGCCAGGTAGGGGTACGTCGGGATTCGTCTTCCGCCGCCCTGTTCTTCACCGACCATTACGTCCATGTCAGACGCTCGTCGGGCCCGCACCGAGCACCGAGCCGCTCTCGCTTCCCGCGTCGCCCAGACGGCCCCCGTCGGCGGCCACCCCCGCCGTTCCCCGTCGCCTGCCATCAACACCACCACCGGCCTGGCGGGGAACGAGCAGCAAGCATTGTCCCAGCATCCATCCATGAGGCGAGACGGCCGCACTGCCACTCTCTCGCTCGCCCCGGCTGGTTCTTCGTCCCGCGCGCCCCCCGCGGCCATAAAGGCTCGATCTGCGCTCATCGCGGCAAACGAGCTCCTGCGCTACCGCCCAGTCGACGACGTCTATGAAGAGTGGCTCGACCGCGTCGTTGAGCTCGTCCGCGCCGTAGGGGGCTCCCCCGCGCCGTCCTTCTCGCTGCACCGCGCCCCACCTTGTGCGGGCAATGAAGCTCCTGGGGCGCCTCAGCCGCCTCCCCCTCAAGAAGGCGCCCTAGCCCCAAGGTGCGTGGCCCCTGGGCGGAGCCTGCTCCGTCCGGCGCCAGTGCAGCAAGAGCAGATCTGCCAAGAGGTTCCTCGCCCCCAAGAAGTTGCCCGGGTGCTGCCTGCTCCGGTCCATCGCGACCACGCTCCTGTTCCAGCGCGCCAAGACCCAGCGCTGCTCCCAGCTGCAGCGCATGGGGGCCCGCAAGACCAAGCTCCTCGTCACCAGAGGCCTCCCGTGGCCACAACAGGCTGCCGCGCCTTCACCATCGAGCTGCGCAGCGTCGCGTGGCCCTGCAAGTTCAAGCCAGACCTGCCTCCTCGCTACGACGGCACGGCCGACCCTGCGGAGTTCCTCCAGCTCTACGAGCTGTGCATCGAAGCCGCCAATGGGGACGAGAAGGTCATGGCGAACTGGTTTCCCATGGCGCTCAAGGATGGGGCCCGCACCTGGCTCCTGAACCTGGCTCCAGGCACGATCTCCTCCTGGGACAAGATGCGCACCCATTTCATCGCCATCTTCCAAGGTACTCGCGACCGGCCACCTTCCGTGAGCGACATGCGCCGCATCAAGCAGCAACCAGGGGAGACCCTGCAGAAGTACATCTAGTGCTTCAACAACGCACGTCTCAAGATTCCCAAGGTGACCAAGGAGGCCATCATCTCAGCCTTCTCCAACGGCGTGCGTGACGTCAAGATGAAGGAGGAGCTGGTGATGCATGAAGATCTGTGCACTTCCTTGGAGCTGTTCAACTTGGCAACCAAGTGCGCCAGAGTTGAGGAAGGGCGCCTTTCCCTCCTCGAGCTGCCAGCCACATACCCAAAAAAGAAGAAATCCAAGGCCAAGGACATGAAGCGCAAGGGGGCTGTCTTGCTCGCGGCAGAACCAGACACCAAGCGGGGCAGAGATCAGCCCGAGTCTTTCAAGGGCAGCCGGTATTGTGTGTACCACGACCTCCACACCCACAACACCAACGAATGCCAAGAGCTCCGAGTGGTGCAAGAAGGAAGGATCGGCCGACGCCCCGACCGCAACGATCGTGGCTATGACCGAGGAGGAGGAAGGAACGCAGGATGCTAGGAAGACCGTGGCCCTCGCTAAGGGTGGCGCGACCGACCTTGCGAGGATCGCTGGCAGGATCAGCCTCGCGAGGATCGCCCGCAAGGAAACGCAGGCCTCCCTCCACTGCCGCCGCAGCCAAGGAGAAACGAGGAACATCATCAGGACGAGGGGGATGGGGGCTTCCAGGAGCCGCGCGCGATCGCCTGCATCCTGGGCGAAGCTCAAGGCCCAGCCTCTCAACGCATCTTCAAGCAGTTCGCCTGCGAAGTGAATGCAGTCCTCCCCCAGCTTGAAGCCACGCGCCCCCTCAGGTGGTCGGTGTGCGCCATCACATTCAACTCAGCGGATCAGCTCAAGTGCGCGGCCACAGCCGGAGTCCTCCCAATGCTTTGCTCCCCAGTCATCAGCAACGTGCAAGTCACCAGGACCCTCATAGATGGCGGGGCAGGGCTCAACGTCCTGTCCGTAGAGACGTTCAACAATCTCCAAGTGCCTTACGATCAGCTTCAGCCAACCAAGCCTTTCTCCGGGGTCACCAACGGCTCCACGGTTCCAATTGGGCAGGTCCGCCTCCCTGTCACCTTCGGGGCGCGCAACAACTACCGCACCGAGCTCATCGACTTCGACGTCGTCCACATTTGCCTACCGTACAATGCCATCCTTGGCTACCCAGTTCTCGCCAAGTTCATGGCCGTGACTCATCGCGGCTACAACGTCCTCAAGATGCCAGGAAGCGGTGGAGTCATCACGGTGCCTTGTGAAGAAAGAGACGCAGTGTGCTCCCTGGAACGAGCTTTTCAGGTCGCATCACTTGAAGACCCAGGTCGCGGGAGCGGGAGGCTCCCCGAGGCCGCTCCCAAGAAGAAGAAGACATCGCCAGGCCCGACCCCTCAGGAGGCAGGCCCTTCAGGGTCTGTGCCTGCTCAGGGGGCACCTCCTTCTGTCGCATAGGAAGGCGCGCCCGACGCCCTCCTCAAGCAGGGCTCGGTGGCTCCCTCCTGGAGGGCCACCGACCTTGCTAAGATCACGAGGGAGGCGCTTGGGCACCACTTGGAGGCGTGTTTCAGAACACGTTTCCCTCAGGAAGGAGCAAAGCAAGGAGGGCCAAACCCTCAGGGGTTCGTCAGTCAGATCATGCAGGAGTTGCAGGAGTCAAGAGTCATGAGTGGCAGCCGCCGCTTACCCGCCACATCTCCCCATCCAGGTGAGGATGGCGGGCTGTGCGTCTGCATAGACATCCCAGGGCTCAACCGAGTCGCCTCTCAGGAGCGCTTCTGGCCCTCACGCGTGGGGCGCTGTGAAGGCCCACCTCACAGCTACATTCGCATGCCCTACAGCTTGCCGAACGCGGCTGTGGTGCGCCAGTGCCTCATGAGGAGCATCCTGGAGGCTCAGGAGGCCAGGCGTTCCGCAGTCCTGGCGGGGATGGAGATGGTTCGCGAGGAGCCACCAGCGCCTCTGGAGCCTCCCGAGGCTCCTGGGCCTGGGGGCTCGTGAAGATCGGCTCCCGCAGCCCGCTACGTATGCTACTTCAACACCCCTTCACCATCAACGCCATCAGGTGACATCTTTCAAGTTTCGTTTCCAGCTGGGAGCGCCCTCAGGGCTGCATCATTCCTAGGTCGCGTGGGTCCGTCCCTGCGGCGTGTATCCCTTTTGCTCATGTTTTTAGCTTACCTTGTTGGGGGCGCCCCTCGGGCTGCATCATCCCCAAGTCGCTCGGGTCAGACCCAGCGGCGTGTACCCCTCTTGCGTTTATTTTCAGGCCATGCATTCGACCCATCATGCTTGTTATTTGGTGCCTGTCCGTGGCACCTTTTCTTCCTTCATGTCGGCCACTTGCGCGTTAAAGGGGGGGTACCTGAGCATCGCGACTCAGGGCTCCTACTGGCTCTCCAGCCCACACCCTCTGGCTTTGTCCACGGCATCGCGCCCTGGCAAACCAACGACGGCTGAGACTCGCTCGAGGGCCGGGACCCGAGGACGTAGAGCGTCGACATCTAACCAAGCTTGCGCGTTAAAGGGGGGTACCTGAGCATCGCGACTCGGGGCTCCTACTAGCTCTCCAGCCCTCACCCTCTGGCTTTGTCCACGGCATCGCGCCCTGGCAAACCAGACTCTCTCGGGGGCCGGGACCCGAGGACGTAGAGCATCGGCATCTAGCCAAATTTGCAGGAACACATCACAAGTTAAGGCCCAGTGCTAGGCGCAACCCTCCTTGAGGTAGGGCCGCGCGAGTCCCACGCTGGCTCATGGGTGCCCGGATATGCCTCATCAGGCCTTTAGTGCCTCGTCGCCTCTCCAAAGCAACTAACGGCTGACCGCCGCTTGTCATAGCGAACTTTTGCTCTTTTTGTGGTAGGCCTGCAGGATCCCTTCAAGGAGCAGCGCCAGGCGAGGCCCTCACGGTGTCCTCTTCACCCTCGTCTGAGCGAACCGCTTGCACGTTAAAGGGGGGTACCTGAGCATCACGACTCAGGGCTCCTACTAGCTCTCCAGCCCTCACCCTCTAGCTTTGTCCATGGCATCGCGACCTGGCAAACCAGCAACGGCTGAGACCCGCTCGAGGGCCGGGACCCGAGGACGTAGAGCAGAAAGGGGAGCAAAGGCAAGAGGGAAGAGGCGTGCATGGACCTCGCCAGGCAACCCCTCGCCGGCCAATGCGTGGACCTAGCGCCGCACCAGGAAGCGTTTCCTGACTCTCGAGATAAGTCACCCTCCGGAAAAACTAGCTATCGCAGCACCGTCACCGCATCCAATGCAATCCCGTGTTAGCAACGTCGCATTCCTTTCTCACCGAACGATAGCTGCTTGAGCGCTAAAGGGGACCTCCTGAGCATCGCGACTCAGGGGCTCTTACTGGACCCCGGGCCGCTCACCTCCTGGCCTTGACCACGGCATCGCGACCTGGCATACCAGCAATGGCTGAAGCCGCCTTGGGACCGGGACCTGTCGGCGCAGAGCACCAAGCCTCGTGAGGTTCGAAAGGAAGAAACTAAGCTAAGACGGAATAAGCATCTCGCACTGCTTCACGATAATGATCATATTGACAAACGGAGCTACAGACACCTTACAAGCCCCCACGGGGTGTGTTCTTGGCTCCTCACAGGGACAAAAGACGTGTATCCTAAGGAGTCCTAACTACAGGAACCGTCGCGGCAGACGCCATCATCAACAGTGGGCCGTCAGGCACCGACGCCAACCTCATCCAGATCAGAGACGGCGGCGGCCTAATGAGCCCGTCCTGCCCCGAGAGCGGCGCAGGCTCGGGGGCTCGTAGCTGTCATCGCTCGTCTCTGGAGTCGCGAAGAGCTCGGCGGAGTCGCTGGATCCTCCGGCGCCCCCGCCGCTTGAGGAGCTGCTAGAAGAACGTGCAACGGCAGGCCTGGTCCCTGCCGCTCCGGAACTTCTGCCGCTGCCTCTGGGACAGCACTCCAGCCGACGCCCATCTTCATCGAAGACCTTGAAGAGCATCATGGAAGCGCCATCGAACTCCAGGTGGATCACGAGGGCGCCCTCGTCCTGCAAACCCGGGTGATCTCGCCCCAGCCCTGGGTCATGAAGACCTTACCTGGAGCGACGACCTCGACATCCGCATCGGTCGTAGGAGTCTGGCAATCGGCGTGCTGCAGCCAGAGCCTGAAAGGCCCCCTCGGCGGAACCTCGAAGGCGAAGGAAGGAGGAAGGTGAATCCAAGATCGAGGAGGCATGGCGGCGTGGAGCACAAACTCTCGGGAGGAGCCCTCGGCGTGAACTCCAGGAGGGACAACGCGCACCGCCGTGACTTGCCGGCGCCGACGGCAGCGTCGTCCATGGCGCTCGACATCAGCTCCTGCAGGGCCCTCAAGGTGGGCGTACAAGGGCAGCGGGAACCCTGGCGGCGGTCGCTCGCACCAAGGCCTCAACACCTCCCGTCGCGCGCCCTCATCTCGGTGGCAGAGGACCAACCACTTCTTTGGTGGTAGCGGGTCAGGACCCTCTCAGGGGGCCTTTCCCTTCTTTGCTGCGGAGAACCAGCGTATCAGAGCCATTGCGGCAAGGCGGAGCAGTGGCAAAGATGAAGAAGAGGAGGTGTAGCAGAGGAAGATGAACTGGAATGGCTCATGCCTTCCGTACTTACAGCCAGGGAGGCCAACCGTCGGCTTCCACGATCGCAGGTAATCATGATCGGTTTTTTGCATGCAGGGACATGTCAGTTTGTGCAGTTGCCGAGGCGTCGTGGGGGAGCGGAGCCGCCCATGTCCAACCAACCGCCACGCGGCGCCCAAGGCCGCAGGCTGTTAGGGCCTGCGATGCTTCGCACTTGCCCCTTCGCCTCTCTGCTCAGCCAAGTCCGGGAGCGCCTTGGGCCCGGGGCTACTGTCGGTGTTCTGGGAACGGGGGTCCCCAGACTTGCCTGCCTGCGGCCCGCGGCGTGGCTCAAGGGGCAGCCCACCATGGCCCATCCTCATCGGCACGAGCTCAAGACCCTCGCGAGGGGCCAAGCCTCGCGGGATGGACAACAGGGAGCCTCCTCAGGCACGGCCTCGTCAGGCTGGCTCGCGAGGAGGCGGAGAGATCAAGGCGGGGTAACTCACGAGGTGCCCATGATGCAAGCCATGACGACCTAGGGCGCCAGGCGGGCGCCAGGCGAGCGCCAGCCCGCGCAGTGTCCTTCTTTCCTCTTTGGTGCAAAGGGAGCAAGTGCAGGCGAGAGCATCAAGCAAAGGCATCCATTTTGGTGCAACAAGACCAAGACCAGCAGAACGGCAGGATGGAGGTCATCGTGGAGCCCAAGCCGGCGTCACCACCAGAGCCTTTGGCAGGCGAGGACCAACTTTAGTCAGGATAAGTGTACTAGATATTCCCCTTCAAAATGGCCAATGGAGGTCATCGTGTATCGTTCATCATCGGCCCAAGAGGCAATCCACCACACGACACACTGGAGTAGGGTATCACACCACAATGGTGGCCTGAACCAGTATAAACTCTGTGTCTCTTGTGTTGTTCCTTTGATTGCTTAGATCATAGCGAGGCGGTGAGGTGCAGGTAGGCAGAGGGCGAAATCTCTGCGCGCACCCCAGTGTTCGAATCTAGAGGGTCTGTCGGAATCCGAAATCTGGCAATTGGGGAGACCATCTTCAAGCTTCAAGAGAAAATTGAGCACCTCCAAGCCCAGATTTATGACCTGCAAAACCAGAACTATGAGTATGAATATAGATTCAAGCGAATGAGTTTGACTGCAGATTTAAGGATCCCGGAGACTGGATCATCCTTTTATGATGGAGAGTGAGGGAGTCCTAGACTAGGGGGTGTCCGGATAACCGAACTATCATCATTGGCCGGACTCCAAAACTATGAAGATACAAGATTGAAGACTTCGTCCCGTGTCCGGATGGGACTTTCCTTGGCGCGGAAGGCAAGCTTGGCGATACGGATATGTAGATCTCCTACCATTGTAACTGACTCTATGTAACCCTAGCCCTCTCCGGTGTCTATATAAACCGGAAGGATTTAGTCCGTAGGACGAACAACAATCATACCATAGGCTAGCTTCTAGGGTTTAGCCTCCTTGATCTCGTGGTAGATCTACTCTTGTAACACACATCATCAATATTAATCAAGCATGACGTAGGGTTTTACCTCCATCAAGAGGGCCCGAACCTGGGTAAAACATCGTGTCCCTTGTCTCCTGTTACCATCTGCCTAGGCGCACAGTTCGGGACCCCCTACCCGAGATCCGCCGGTTTTGACACCGACATTGGTGCTTTCATTGAGAGTTCCTCTGTGTCGTCACCAATAGGCTCGATGGCTTCTTCGATCATCAACAACGACGCAGTCCAGGGTGAGACCTTCCTCCCCGGACAGATCTTCGTATTCGGCGGCTTTGCACTGCGGGCCAATTCGCTTGGCCATCTGGAACAGATCAAAAGCTACGCCCCTGGCCGTCAGGTCAGATTTGGAAGTTTGAACTTCACGGCTGACATCCTCGGGAACTTGATCCTCGATGGATTCGAGCCACAGCCGAGCGTGCCGCACTGTCACGACGAGCATGATTTAGCTCTGCAGCCGGACAGTATCCTGGAGGCCGCACTCGAGTCCGCTCCGATCTTCAATTCGGAGCCGGCTGCGCAGATCGAGGACGGATGGCTAGACACCGCCTCGGGGGCTGCAACCTCTACGGCGATAGAGCCGAACACTGATCTTGTCCCTCATGAAGCCCGTGACTCCGAGGTGCGACTCCTGCCGGACTCCGAGCCTCCCGCGCCCCCTCCAATCGAATCCGGTTGGGCGCCGATCATGGAGTTCACCGCTGCGGACATCTTTCAACACTCACCTTTCGGCGACATCTTGAGTTCGCTAAAGTATCTCTCGTTATCAGGAGAGCCCTGGCCGGACTGCGGTCAGGACGGTTGGGATGCGGACGACGAAGAAATTCAACGCCCACCCACCACCCACTTAGTAGCCACTGTCGACGATCTAACCGACATGCTAGACTTCGACTCCGAAGACATCGACGGTATGGACGACGATGCCGGAGACGACCAAGAACCAGCGCCTATCGGGCACTGGAAAGCCACCCCAACTCACGACGTATACATGGTGGATACACCAAAAGGAAGCGATAATGAGGAACAACGGGACGTGGCGAAGGACAACTCCCCCAACAAACAACCAAAACGGCGACGCAAGCGCCGCCCGAAGTCCCGCCTCGATAAAAACGGCACCCATACGGACCCGGCCCTAGAGCAGGGCGAAGCAGTGGACGGCGAACATGCCACCAAGCAACCATCCGAACATGATGAACTGGACAAGCAACCCATCCCCGGCGAAAACAAGAGCCTAGACGATCTCACGCCGAACACATCACCAGAGCATAAGAACCTTCATAAAAGGCTCGTCGCCACTGCAAGAAGTTTGAAGAAGCAAAAGCGGAAGCTCAAAACAGCGGAGGACGCACTCAGAATGAGATGGAGCAAAGTACTCAATACCGCAGATAAATATGGCGCTAGTCACCAGGCAAAGAGCTACCCGAAGCGCAAGCTGTTGCCCGAATTTGACGAGGAGGCCTTAGAGCCCCCGCAGTCAAAAAAGAAAGAGGCCGCCTGGCCGGATAGACGACCAGATGACAGGCTAAGAGCAGCAAGGGGCGCCGCACACAAGCCGGCACACGATCAGCATAAAGATCCTCGGAAAAAGGATGACCCGGTCAGGTCTATCTATGGGCCAAAAAAGAAGACTCCAGGAAGCAACACAACCCGCCGAGCGTTTGAAGACAACGGCACACCCAAATACAGGGGCGCCGCACACCCACTATGTTTCACCGACGAGGTACTGGATCATGAATTTCCAGCGGGATTCAAACCCGTAAACATAGAGGCATATGACGGAACAACAGACCCCGGAGTCTGGATTGAGGATTATATCCTACACATACATATGGCCAGAGGAGACGATCTCCATGCCATAAAATACCTACCCCTCAAGCTCAAAGGGCCAGCTCGGCATTGGCTCAAAAGCCTCCCAGAAAATACCATTGGAAGTTGGGAAGAGCTCGAGGATGCGTTTCGAGCAAATTTTCAGGGGACTTATGTCCGCCCTCCGGATGCAGACGATTTAAGTCACATAACTCAACAGCCCGGAGAATCAGCACGCAAATTCTGGAACAGGTTCCTCACCAAAAAGAACCAAATAGTCGATTGTCCGGACGCCGAAGCCTTAGCAGCCTTTAAGCACAACGTCCGAGACGAATGGCTCGCCAGACACCTCGGCCAGGAAAAACCAAGAACAATGGCCGCACTAACAAGCCTCATGACCCGCTTTTGCGCGGGGGAAGACAGCTGGCTGGCTAGATGCAGCACCAGCGACCCGAGTACATCCGAAGTCAGGGATGGAAATGGGAAATCACGACGCAGAAAAGATCAGCGCCGGAATAAGGAAAATGGCCCAAATAGCATGGCGGTCAACGCCGGATTTAAAAGCTCTCGGCCGAACAATAAAACTCTGCCCCTCAAGGACAACAGTGTTGAGCTATCCAACCCAAACAAAATTCTGGATAGACTATGTCAAATACATAGTACCCCCGGGAAGCCTGCAAACCATACCCACAGGGATTGTTGGGTCTTCAAGCAGTCCGGCCGACTTAACGCCGAACAAAAGGGGCTCGACACACCAAGCGAAGACGACGAGGAACCCCACAAGCAGCACGCCGGAAAACAGAAGACTTTCCCACTAGAAGTCAAAATAGTGAACTCACTCCATGTGATAACACGAAAACATAGTGCGGCACCTGCCATACCAGGACACCGTCCGCAGAATGGGGATAGACCCTACCAAAATTCACCATAGCAGCACTTCCTTCAAAGGAGCGACGCCAGGCCTTTAAGCCAATTGTATAGGCTCTGTACCACTAGAGGTTGTGTTCAGTTCATCCGACAACCTCCGTCGCGAAAAGCTCACTCTCCATATCGCCCCATTTAACAGTGGCCCTCAAGCACTACTGGGACGCGAGGCTTTCGCCCGCTTTAACGCAATACCACATTACGCGTCTCTTACGCTTAAAATGTCGGGTCCATGCGGCATCATCTCATTAACGAGTAACTCCGAGTGTTCCTCGACCACGGAGAACGTGAGACTGCCTTGACAGCCACACACTAATCCGACCTTGCAGATCAAAGCCCCTAAAAACAGGTCATTCAGACCTCGGACACGGTTAGGCGAGTCCGGCGTAAATAAACAAGGGGCTTCCCAGCTGCATACCCCTTTACAAGGGGTTGCGTGTATAAACGATGAGAGCCAATAAAGCTCAACTTTATTCATCTTCCAAATTATACTTTATTTTAAATACATCTTTTGCATGATATTTCTTCCAAACTAAGTCCTTCTCTTTTACAGATGAAGCAAGTGCTACACCCGTCCAGGATACAGCACAACGGAGACACAGGCGCAGACGTGCAGCACGGACCCGTTGCAAGGATTCTTTTCAGATTAAGACCCTACGTAAACCTTTCTTACTGTCTCTTGTTGATACACATCCCCTGGTTTCCTACCATAACCGAGGAGGAGGCTGGCATTTTGGCATCGGCCGCGTCAGAAGTTCCCGCCTGTACCTGGACACTAGGGGCTTAGGGCATTGTTCTGCCCGGTATCATAAAGACCGAACACCTCAGGGAGTGTTCGGCGTCTCGAGTTAGGCCTTATATGCATCAGCTCCGAATCATGTCTTTGGTCAAATGTTGGGTTTGCCCGGCTCCTGTGTTTTGCTACCTTACGTTCCGCTCCATCGGCTAACGCGGCACCAGGAGAACTACTACGATTGTGCCCCGGTTCGGCCGGGCGAGCACCTCAGTAGAGAAAGCCGAAAACTGACTGTCATGATATAGCGAGAGACTGGTCAACCACTCGATCGACTATTGGAATGTTTAGAATTCCTCCGCTTTGACGAAGGACCGCTTCCCGGTCAGGCACATATGCGCCCCGAGTTCGGAGAGCGCGGTGCCTCTAGGGGCTATATAGTAGCCCCACCATCGAGCTCCTATGGCTAAGTGAAAGTGATAAAGCATTATAGTCCGGTTGCCTAGTTTGTATGCTATCACCTCCTTCAAAGGACCAAGACATTGGATTAAGTGTGAAAAAGCGCTTTTTTTTGCAAACACCCCCGCACCATGTGCGTGGGGGCTAAAGCCAAAGACTACCATCTTTCAGGTTATTCATACATATACGGCCGCACAAGAGATAGTTCAATACTTGAACGCACAAGTATAAAAAGTCGTTGCATTATAAACATGATCTCAGAAATCATACATGTCATTTAAACATAACATCTTTCGAGCATTGCGACTCTATTAAATGAGCACCCTGCATGACTTCCTCAAAATAGTGTTCGGCGGGTAATCGGCTTTTGTCCGAACCCCGGGATGCAACAGCAGCGGCATCCATCTCCGCCCAGTATGTCTTCACACGGGCGAGAGCCATCCGTGCACCTTCTATGCATGCCGACCGCTTCATCGCCTTGATATGCGGCACCGCCCCAAGGAATTGCTGCAACAAGCCAAAATAACTCTCAGGCTTGGTCCTTTCCGGCAACAGATGAGCGACCACATCCGTCATGGCAAGTCCGGACAATCTATTCAGCTCAGCCCACTCAACCAGCCGATCACTCAATGGAAGTGGACGCTCCGGACTATGGAATTCAGACCAGAAAAGCTCTTCCATTTTGTGATCCTCCTGGCTTCGGAAGTGCACGACTGCGTCCGCCGCACTCGCCGCCAAATCCAGATAAGGATCCTCCGCACCGCACAATCGGCCCAACTGAGCATACTTAGGATCCGTGAACTTCCTACGCAGCATGAAGGGCTTTCCAGCCACAATGTCTCTGGCCTGACGCAGTTACTCCTTCATAGCCCGCATCGCACTACGGGCATCCTTGGCTTCGGCGGCGGCCTTCTTCAGGTCCTCTTGCTTCGCTCGGCGTTCTCTTTCAAGAACCTCATAGCTAGCGGTCGGCAGCATCTTTTAATTTCACAGCCATTCCGGCCATCTCCTCCCTGCTTCGACAGTGAGCAGCCTTTTCGGCTTTTAGCTCTTCCGCTGCCTTCGAGGAAGCCGCATCGCTTTTCCTGGCTTGCTCCTTGGCTCGAGCAAGCTCTGCTTGAAGGTCTTCCACAACAGCGGCACCATCTGCATCAAGCATACAAATTGTAAGGAACGGGCATCAGCTCCCTTACTAGGCAACCGTGGAGCAACCACCTACCCTATGACTCATTAAGTCGTTTATTGACCAGCGCGATGTCCGCATCCGCAACATCGAGTTGCCTCTTCAGCTCGGCAACTCCATCAGTCCGGCTGGCCACCGAACGTTCCGCCAACTGCATAGGAAAGGTGACATTCTATAACTGAGATAATGATCCTCGGCACGTTGTCGCTTTCGACAGCATACCAAGTCTCAGGGGCTACTATCTATACAGGGCGCACTCCATGTGCAAAACTGTCAAAAGGCATGTCATTTTTTGCGTACCTCAAACCCCGTCGGCAACCTTCTGACAGCCTCATACAACCCGCTCTCGACGGATGAGATCCTTTCAATCACCATACTCATTAATGTGCGGTGATCTTCTGAGATAGATGCCCTCTTGAGAAAATCCTGCAGCTTCACCGGCCATACTCCAATGGGTGCTGAACTCCCCGGCCCCGCCGGACTCGGGGAGACCCTCCGTGACGACACCTCAGGGTTGTCCGCCCCGCCCGAGGGGGCGGCAGATGGAGGCGTTTCGCTCTCCATCGTCTCCGGACGAAGGTCCCCCGAAGATGAGCTCTGCTGAGATGGGCTGAGATCCGAACTACAAGGTGAAAACTTCAGTTACCCTTAGAAATAAAGCAGGGGTGTCCCCTATTACAAAATCCCCCTTTTTACTTACGGCTCGCTGGAGGGCTGATTCCTCTGAGGAGACAATGCGGCCGGGGGTCTTCCCGGCATAGGACCTTCCGGTGCAGATTTCTTTCCCCGCTTTGAGGCCTTGGCCTCCGGGTCTTTGGAAGCGGTCCTCTTCTCCCCCTGGAAGGAGGGACTCTCGATTCCCCCCTTACTGAAAGCCTCCTTGGCAGAGGTGGTAGTTTCCCTGTGCCCCCCTTCTCCCTCCTCTGAAGGCGCAACCTCCAACATTTTGACTAACACGGGATCCGGCGTGGTCTCAGGGAGGGGGGCCGGACACCGTATCAGTTTTGCTTGCGCTATCCACTCCTGTCCAAGGGATAGCTGGTTAAACGGCAAACCAATGATAAATAAATGGACAATATGTCCGGACACAGGGCTACTTACTTGAGTATCCGGGCGATTGCAGCTTAGGCCAGTGTCCTCGGTCAAGTCCATACGCATCTCTTGCGATCCGAAGAACAGTTTGTACATCTCCGCGGGTGTCAAACCCATGAAGTGTTGGAGAGCTCGTGGCCCCTCCGGATTAAATTCCCACAGGCGGAGGGGGCGACGTTTGCAGGGCAGAAGGCGCCGAATCAGCATAACCTGTGCCACTACGACCAGATTAATCTCCCTTTCTTGGAGGCCTCGAATCCGATCCTGCAACAGGGGTACGTCTTTGGACGGCCCCCAGTTAAGCCCCTTGTTGACCCATGACGTCAGCCATTGTGGAGGGCCCGAGCGGAAGACGGGCGGCGGCCTCTGCCTGCTGCCCCTGGGAGTGGTGATATAGAACCACTCCTGTTGCCACAAGCCGAACTTCTCCTGAAAAGAGCCCTCGGGCCATGGAGCATCGGCCCTCTTGCTTATAACCGCCCCGCCACACTCTGCCTGGCGCCCCTCAATCATCTTCGGCTCCACGTTGAAGGTTTTGATCCACAAGCCGAAGTGAGGGGTAGTGCAGAGGAAGGCTTCGCAGACGACAATGAATGATGAGATGTGGAGGATGGACTCCGGAGCCAAGTCATGGAATTCCAGCCCATAGTAAAACATGAGCCCTGTCGGTGTCAAAACCGGCGGATCTCGGGTAGGGGGTCCCGAACTGTGCGTCTAGGCGATGGTAACAGGAGACGAGGGACACGATGTTTTACCCAGGTTCAGGCCCTCTTGATGGAGGTAAAACCCTACGTCCTGCTTGATTAATATTGATGATGTGTGTTACAAGAGTAGATCTACCACGAGATCAAGGAGGCTAAACCCTAGAAGCTAGCCTATGGTATGATTGTTGTTCGTCCTATGGACTAAAGCCATCCGATTTATATAGACACCGGAGAGGGCTAGGGTTACACAAAGTCAGTTACAATGGTAGGAGATCTACATATCCGTATCGCCAAGCTTGCCTTCCATGCCAAGGAAAGTCCCATCCGGACACGGGACGAAGTCTTCAATCTTGTATCTTCATAGTCTTGGAGTCCGGCCGATGATGATAGTTCGGCTATCCGGACACCCCCTAGTCCGGAACTCCCTCAGTAGCCCCTGAACCAGGCTTCAATGACGACGAGTCCGGCGCGCATGTTGTCTTCGGCATTGCAAGGCGGGTTCTCCCTCCGAATAATCCATAGAAGATTGTGAACACCAGGATAGTGTCCGGCTTTGCAAAATAATTTCCACATACCACCGTAGAGAGAATAATATTTACACAAGTTCAATCTGCTGACGTATTTGATGGCGTGATGTCGCACCACTACCAAGCCTTTACTTAAATTGTTTTTATTATACCACCTCAGCGTGTTTAGCGAAGTGGTTTCCTTGGCACGTCTTGTCGAAGCAGAGATCGTGTTCCCCTTATTCCGGGATTCCCATCAATACGGACGTGGGTAACCCAACCGCGCCATTGATTGCGGCGCTTGGGGGATAAGCGAGTTTTATCAGGTCGGTGGGGATGCATGTTTCCGTCCGCCCATATAAGGGGATAAAGATCCAACCCTTTTACCTGCGCCTTCTTCCTCCTTGGCTTATCCATCTCTGCGAACCCGAGCTCCAGCGCCCAAGCCCGCACATCTCACCTCAACCTTCTCCAACTATGTCCGGAGCAGGAGGCAAGTGGATGGCCTCCTCCGTCACGGAGGGGCAGATCCAGAAGCTGCGCAACGCCGGATACTTGTCCAGCGACATCGCGCACCAGCTCCCCATCGAGGGAGAGCTCATCCCCACCCCCAAGCCCCATGAGAGGGCAGTATTTATTCCCCATTTCCTCCGCGGACTGGGCTTCCCGCTCCATCCCTTTGTCCGGGGGCTCATGGTCTACTACGGCCTGGATTTCCATGATCTGGCCCCAAATTTCATCCTCAACATCTCGGCGTTTATCGTCGTGTGTGAGGCCTTCCTCTGAATCCAGCCCCACTTCGGCTTGTGGCTCAAGACCTTCAGTGTCAAGCCGAAGGTTGTGAAGGGAAGCCAAGCGGAGTGCGGAGGCGCCATGGTGGGCAGGATGTCCCACGTTACGTGGCTGGAGGGCACTTTTGTGGAAACCATCAAGGGGTGGCAATCGGGGTGGTTCTACATCACCGAGCCGCGTGACCCCGAATGGGCAGCGGCCCCCGAATTCAGATCTGGCATCCCCACACGGCTCACCTCCTGGAAAGAGAGCGGCCGGATTTGGGGTGATTCGGAGGAGCTGACCGGACTCCAAGCCTGCATCCAAAAGCTGGGGGACAAGAAGCTCAAGCTTGTCAACGTAGTCCAGGTCATGCTCATCCGCCAGATTCTCCCGTGCCAACGACGGGGCTTCAACATGTGGGAGTTCGATCCGGCGCAGCACCAGACTTTGAATGGGCTCTTCGACACTACGTACGAAGAGGTCTGGAAGGTGCTGTTCAAAGGCGCCGAGGCTCCCGCATCTGCTACCGAAGATCGCGGATTCAGCTTGGAGCGTCCAGCTGATGAGGTAAGTTATTTGTCCTTTAAGGGATGCTTGTTTTCCATAGTTTGACTCTATGCGGGATCTAAACTCCCTTTCCTTTGATAGGACTGGCTGAAGAAGGCCGCACAGGCTATCTGTCCGGCTCCATTGCCAGAGGACCCAGCGGACGCCCGCCTAACAGGGCTGCTGGCTCCGGCACCCCACGTGGTGCCGGAGAAGAAGGCCAAGAAGAAGGCCATGGGGACTCGGAAGAGTTCCCGTTTTCAGGTGCTATCGGATGATGAATCCGAGGCCGACTCCTCCCACCAAGGCGAGGAGGAGAAGAAGAAAGCCTCTCCCCCAGCGGGGGGAGGGAAGAAAAGGAAGGCCTCCCCAACAAGGGAGGCCGAAGGGTCCAAGAAGGGAAAAACTCTTCCCCCTGACTGCTCTGCCAATGCCAGTGACGACGGCGAGGACTGGCCTCCAAGGGCCAAGCCCCTGGCGAGATCGTAAGTATCCGGATTCCCGAATAACTTCAAGGTTTTTATTTTCCGCCACATAATGTCTTTCTAATGCCGCATACAACCCTGCAGTCCGCCTAAGGATGATCTTCCCACTTCGTCGAGCGGGTCCTTAGGTGCGTCGGATATGGATTCTCTTCCGACTGCCTCCACCCCCCGTGACGCGGACGATGCCGAGGTGGGATCCCAGGAAGGGACCCACCAGGAGGAGAGGGCCCCGGAGGTGTCGCAGGACAACCTCCCGGACTTTGCACCGGACTCGGCCCCGGAACCCACAGTGGCTCCGGAGTCCGGCGGGCGACCCCTTCGCAAGAAGGGCAAGACCGTGACGCCGGCTGCCTCCGTCCAACCGGAGGTGCCGGATAATTTGCTGGAGGCGCTCAACGGCGCCTCCATCGAAGAGGAACACCGCACTGTTATGAGTGCGGTGATTCAGAAGGTGCAGCTCGCCAAGAGTGGGCTGACCGAAGCCTGCAGCAGCCTTCTAACAGGCTTTGAGGTAAGAATTTCAATATGTATAAAATGGTACCGCATAGACAGTAGCCCCTGATGCTCGGTTCGGTGTTCGGAAAGAAAAGCCGGACTGAGGATCTAAAAAGATATACGCAGGAGTCATAAAAAATATGTCAATATGGGATTGCAGGCTGCGCTGCTGACCTCTACCGCACTGACTGCGGAGGTAAATACTTTGAAAGAAAACCTCGAGCGGTCCGAGAACGAGCTTGGCCATGCCAAGAAGCAGCTCGAGGACAAGGAAGGTGAGTAACACCTTATGAAAATTGCACCTTACAGAAAAGGATTTTGGTTGCAAAAAGAATGACAAGGATAACGTGGGTATTGCAGGGGCCACTAGCGAGGTGGCGACCCTGAAAGAGGCGGTGGCCGCGGCCGAACGCAATGCGGCTGCGGAGCGCACCGAGCGAGAGAAGCAGGAGGCGCGGGTGGCGGAGGTACAGCAAGAGCTCCAGGATCTCGTGCAAAAACATGAGAGCCTGGAGCGTGACTCGAAGACTCGAGAGTCTGAGCTTGCAACGGCTCTTGAGAGTGCCAAAGCCGCTAAGGCCGAAGCCTAGAAGGCCCTCCAGGAGATCGAGGCGGTAAAGAAAATAGCAGCGGGTAAGGCATTTTTCATGCAAACTAAGCATGTGAGTGTTAATTACCTGTTGCTTACCCGAATTCGGAGCTCTCCAGGAGCGTTCGCAGATCTTCCTCGCAGCGTGTCCGATGCTGCCGCATTCTACCGGGCCGAGGAGGGGAGCTCAATGGAGAAGGTATTCTGGTCTCAGTATGCTGAGGTCGGACATCCGGTGCCCCTAAGCGACCAGCTGAAGTAGCTGGTCGAGCTCCACAAGGCGGCCGAACAGGCCATGAAGGGCCTCATAGTTCGGCTGTGGCCTAAGGAGGCCATGCCTGGGAGCTACTTCGGCCTGGTGCGGCGGCTGGTGGATGCGTGCCCGTGGGTTGAAGTCATCAAGCACTCCGCCTGTATTGAGGGTGCCCGTCGGGCCCTTGCCCGGGCAAAGGTGCACTGGGGCAAGATGGATGCCCAGAAGCTTGTGACGGACCCACCACCAGAGGGCAAGGAGCATCGCACGCCCGAGATGTATTATAAGAGTGTGCTGAAGGGCGCCCGCACTATTGCGGGTGAGTGCTCCAAAGATGTAATATTTGAGTAGACTCGCATTTTGTTATCCTGTGCGCTGAAAACTTAGTTCATTTGCGCTAAGCAACGCTTTTTAATTTAAAATATTACCTTCTGTGCGGCTGTTTATCAAATCTGAGAGATGGCAAGTCGTCGGCTTCAGCCCCCACGCCACGAGTGCTGGGGTGTTCGGGATAAATTTGAGCGCTCTTGTTCCCATATTTGGGTCCATCTAGGGAGGCGCTCAACACAACGAACAAGGCAACCGGACTTATAATGCTTGAACACTCTCACTTAGCCATAGAATTCTATAATTTTAAATTTCGGCGAAGCCCCTAGTCTTCGGAAGGCCGAATTTGGGGCGCTATCCACGCCTGGGCCGGACAAAATCCGGCTCCTCGCTCTAAGCGGCATAAGTCTTTAAGGACTCGCAAAAACCTCTCGAACAGCGACCAGCTCTCGCCTCATCATGACGGTCAGTTTTAGCTTTCTCCACTGAGGCGTTAACCCAGCTCAACTGGGGCGCAATCGCAGTGGTTCTCCCAGTGCTACCTTAGCCGATACAACGGAACGTAAGGTACCAAAACATGGGAGCCGGGCAAACCCAACTATTGACCCAAGACATGATTCGGAGCTGATGCATATAGTGCTATAAGTTCGGGGTGCCGCACTTGTGAAAGTGTTCGGACTTATCACACCATGATACGGGAAGCATAAGCCCCTGGTGTATTTAGCTGTACCAACACGTACGGATGCGTAATGTCATAAATGAACATGTGTATAAAAGAGGAATGCAATTTGAAGAAAAAAAGTGCTGCATTACTTATTCAAGAAAAACTGATGTAAGTGCAGAACGATACAAATGGTGCGATAAGCAAGGGATGGGGCTGTAAAACATGTCCCCCTCCAGGGGTAGGCTGCGGAATGGTGCATAAAACTGATTTAATGCTCGTAATGGAAACCACCTGGATATTTGCTGTAGCCTTTCTTCTTCCCTGGCTGTTGCATCGTGAGTTCGGCAGATCTATTGCCGGACAGGGCCTCTGACGAACGGAGTCCTGTGGGTAAAAAGAAAAAGAAAGAAAAGAAAAAACAACACACTTGAGAGCCCCTGGTGTGGTTGAGCCGCAGTCTGGGCCTATCGTGGTCGTGCCCCTCTCCCCATGCCCATGGTATCTTCAGAGTGTAATGGTGTACGCGAAGGACCTATCTTGACGTTTTACAGGGGCTGGGGTTGGGGCCGCACTGCTATGCGTGCTTGGAACATGCCAGGTGGTCTTGTCGTAGGTTACTTTGGGCGCACTTAGCTATGTCCGGCCGCTTAACGGCCGGACTCGAGAATTGCCTTAAGAGGCTGCTTTGTACTCCTACCGCGAGAGCCGCTGTATGTTCCTCCGTTCGGAGGGAACGTTCAGTGTTTCCGTTGACCGTGATGACTCCTCGAGGGCCTGGCATCTTGAGCTTGAGGTATGCGTAGTGCGGCACCGCGTTGAACTTTGCAAACGCAGTACGTCCGAGCAAGGCATGATAGCGGCTGCGGAACGGGACTATGTCGAAGATTAACTCCTCGCTTCGGAAGTTATCCAGGGATCCGAAGACCACTTCCAGTGTAACTGAGCCTGTACAATTGGCTTCTACACCTGGTATGATGCCTTTAAAGGTCGTCTTGGTAGGTTTAATCCTTGAGGGGTCTATGCCCATTTTGCGCATTGTGTCCTGATAAAGCAGGTTCATGCTGCTGCCGCCGTCCATCAGGACTCTGGTGAGGTGAAATCCATCGACGATCGGGTCTAGAACCAATGCGGCGAATCCGCCATGGCGGATGCTGGTGGGGTGGTCCCTTCGGTCAAAAGTGATCGGGCAGGAGGACCATGGATTGAACTTCGGGGCAACTGGCTCCATCGCGTATACATCCCTGAGTGCATGCTTCCGCTCCCTTTTGGGTACGTGTGTTGCGTATATCATGTTCACCGTCCGCACCTGTGGGGGGAAACCCTTCTGTCCTCTATTGTTTGGCGGTCGGGTCTCTTCCTCGTCATCGCTATGCAGCCCCTTGTCACTGTTTTCAGCAATTAACTTGTCTGCCTGCTTGAATACCCAATAGTCCCTGGCTTTTCAGGGGTGCCATGTATCTGGCACAAGCGGTCGAGTATTCGGTCCAAATTGGACGGACCCGGAGTAGTTCTTTTGAATGTATTTTTCCGCTGACCGGGTTTAGAGCCTCTGAATCCGGCATTGACTGCCGTATCTTCACTATTGTCGCCATTAATGCGGCGTTTGTTTTTGTTACGACGCGGCCTGCCATTACGGTCCTTGGTATCTGGATTGTCAGAATGTTTGCTGAGGTTGTTGCTGTGTGCTTGCCAGCTGTCCTCACCCGCGCAGAAGCGGGTCATGAGTGATGTGAGGGCTGCCATGGATTTAGGCTTTTCCTGTCCCAGGTGCCGGGCAAGCCACTCGTCGCGGATATTATGCTTGAAGGCTGCAAGGGCCTCCGCATCCGGACAGTCGACGATTTGGTTTTTCTTGGTTAAGAACCGTGTCTAGAATTGTCTGGCCGATTCGTCTGGCTGCTAAATTATGTGGCTTAGGTCATCAGCGTCTGGTGGTCGCACATACGTGCCTTGGAAGTTATCAAGAAATGCGGCTTCCAGGTCTTCCCAACTCCCAATTAACTCTGTTGGCAAGCTGTTAAGCCAATGTCGGGCTGGTCCTTTAAGCTTGACGGGGAGATATTTGATGGCGTGAAGATCGTCACCGCGGGCCATATGGATGTGAAGGAGATAGTCTTCGATCCAAACCGCGGGGTCTGTTGTGCCATCGTAAGATTCAATATTCACGGGTTTAAACCCTTCGGGGATTTGATGATCCATTACTTCATCTGTGAAGCATAGTGGGTGTGCGGCGCCTCTGTACTGGGCGATATCACGATGGAGCTCAAAAGAGCTTTGTCTGTTTTGTTCGGCCCGGCCGGACTTACTGTGTCCGGCGCGATAGTTGTCGTCACGTATCATGGGGCGCCCACACGATCCATAGATCGATCTTGATTGTCTTTCCCTATCCTCCAATATATCTCGCAAGTCCGGAGCGTTCCCCTGCGGCCTTGTGCTTTTCGAGCGATGCCGTGGTACGGGTCTAGTGAAGGGCCTAGAGGCCTCTCTGTCGCGACCACGGGGTGGTCGATCAGCCGTATTGTCTCCTGGTGATGCGGGTTCATATGCCTCCTCCTCCAATCGGGGGAGCAGCTTGCGTTTAGGGTAGCTATTGGAGGGGCGTTCGAGCTCATGCTCTTCGGCCGCGAGGACATCAGTCCATCTGTCGGCTAGCAGATCTTGATCAGCTCTAAGCTGTTGCTGCTTTTTCTTCAGGTTGTTCGCCGTGGCCATAAGCCTGCGTTTGAAACGCTCCTGTTCGACGGGATCCTCAGGCACGACGAATTCATCGTCGTCGAGGCTTGCCTCGTCTCCGGAGGGAGGCATGTAGTCCTCTACCTCTTCTTCTGCCGCTCTCTCATGAGGGCTGGCGTCTCTGTCCTCCTGCGCTGGATCTTGCTGGAGTGGATTGTCTTCGGCACTGTCCGGTGTATTATTATCTCCGGTGCCGGAATCTTCGTTCTTGCTGTGGCGGGATTTAGAGCAGCGCCGCTGACGCCGATGCTTTGGCTGTTTCTTGGAGGGGTCATCCTCCGCTGCCCCTTCGTCATTCCCATCCTTTGGGATATCCACCATGTATATGTCATATGATGAGGTGGCTTTCCAGTGCCCAGTAGGCGCTGGTTCTTGGTCGTCTCCGGCATCGTCGTCCATACCGTCGATGTCTTCGGAGTCGTAGTCTAGCATGTCGGTTAGGTCATCGATAGTGGCTACCAAGTGGGTGGTGGGTGGGCTTTGAATTTCTTTGTTGTCCGCATCCCAACAGTCCTGGCCGCAGTCCGGCCAGGGCTCTCCTGATAACGAGAGATATTTCAGCGAACTCAAGATGTCGCCAAAAGGTGAGTGTTGAAAGATGTCCGCCGCGGTGAACTCCATGATCGGCGCCCAATCGGATTCGATCAGAGGGGGCGCGGGAGGTTCGGGGTCCGGCGAGGAGTCCGGCACCTCGGAGTCACAAGCTTCGTGAGGGACAAGATTAGTGTTCGGCTCTATCGCCGTAGAGGTTGCAGCCCCCGAGCCAATGTCTAGCCATCCGTCCTCGGTCTGCGCAGCCAGCTCCGAATTGAAGATCGGAGCGGGCTCGAGTGCGGCCTCCAGGGTACTGTCCGGAAGCAGAGCTAAATCATGCCCATCGTGACAGTGCGGCACGCTCGGCTGTGGCTCGAATCCATCGAGGATCAAGTCCCCATGGATGTCGGCCGTGAAGTTCAAACTTCCAAATCTGACCTGACGGCCAGGGGCGTAGCTTTTGATCTGCTCTAGATGGCCAAGTGAATTGGCCCGCAGTGCAAAGCCGCCGAATATAAAGATCTGTCCGGGGAGGAAGGTCTCACCCTAGACTGCGTCGTTGATGACGATCGAAGAAGCCATCGAGCCTATTGGCGACGACATAGAGGAACTCTCAATGAAAGCACCAATGTCGGTGTCAAAACCGGCGGATCTTGGGTAGGGGGTCCCGAACTGTGCGTCTAGGCGATGGTAACAGGAGACGAGGGACACGATGTTTTACCCAGGTTCGGGCCCTCTTGATGGAGGTAAAACCCTACGTCCTGCTTGATTAATATTGATGATGTGTGTTACAAGAGTAGATCTACCACGAGATCAAGGAGGCTAAACCCTAGAAGCTAGCCTATGGTATGATTATTGTTCGTCCTATGGACTAAAGCCATCCAGTTTATATAGACACTGGAGAGGGCTAGGGTTACACAAAGTCGGTTACAATGGTAGGAGATCTACATATCCGTATCGCCAAGCTTGCCTTCCACGCCAAGGAAAGTCCCATCCGGACACGGGACGAAGTCTTCAATCTTGTATCTTCATAGTCTTGGAGTCCAGCCGATGATGATAGTTCAGCTATCCGGACACCCCCTAATCCGGAACTCCCTCAAGCCCCCTCACGAAGGGATCCATCGGGAAGCCTAAACCCCGACGGAGGTGAGACATGAACACGACGCTCTCGCCGGGCTCGGGAGTTGGAATAACTTGCCCTCGGGCAGGCAACCTATGCGAAATCTCGTAGGTCAAGTACCTGGCGTCTCTCAGCTTTAGCACATCCTCTTCCATGACGGAAGAAGGCATCCACCAGCCTCGTAGGTCGGAGCCGGACATTGTCGAAGGTCGAAAGTAGCCGAATCTGGAGCCCTGGGTGTTGGAACTTGGTGCGAGAGGCGGATTCGATGGAGGATTGAAGAAAAAGAACGGGCCTTGGTCTCATTATAAAGAGGGAGAATACCAAGAGCCGTCCCCGTGACCGTTTGGAACCCGCCTTCGATGGAGGAGGCGTGGCAACGGGCGCGGTCGGGTTACCCACGTCCGTATTAATGGGAATCCCGGAATAAGGGGAACACGATCCCTGCTTCGACAAGACGTGCCAAGGAAACCGCTTCGCTAAACGCGCTGAGGTGGTACAATAAAAACAATTCTAGTAAAGGCTTGGTAGTGGTGTGACGTCACGCCACCAAATACGTCAGCAGATTGAACTTGTGTAATATTATTCTCTCTATGGTGGTACGTGGAATTTATTTTGCAGAGCCGGACACTATCCTGGTGTTCACAATCTTCTATAAATTATTCGGAGAAGGAACCCGCCTTGCAATGCCGAAGACAATATGCGCGCCGGACTCATCGTCATTGAAGCCTGGTTCAGGGGCTACTGAGGGAGTCCTGGAAAAGAGGGTGTCCGGATAGCCGAACTATCATCATTGGCCGGACTCCAAAACTATGAAGATACAAGATTGAAGACTTCGTCCCGTGTCCGGATGGGACTTTCCTTGGCGTGGAAGGCAAGCTTGGCGATACGGATATGTAGATCTCCTACCATTGTAACCGACTCTATGTAACCCTAGCCCTCTCCGGTGTCTATATAAACCGGATGGCTTTAGTCCGTAGGACGAACAACAATCATACCATAGGCTAGCTTCTAGGGTTTAGCCTCCTTGATCTCGTGGTAGATCTACTCTTGGAACACACATCATCAATATTAATCAAGCAGGACATAGGGTTTTACCTCCATCAAGAGGTCCCGAACCTGGGTAAAACATCGTGTCCCTTGTCTCCTGTTACCATCCGCCTAGACGCACAGTTCGGGACCCCCTACCCGAGATCCGCCGGTTTTGACACCGACAGAGATCCTATGCCTTGGAAGATGGATGACAAGCCTACTCCATCAACACTTCCTACTTCACCACCTCCGAAGAAATAATCACATGGGTATGGGCACTCCCCTTGGCAACTGCCAAGCTTGGGGGAGGTGCCCCGGTATCGTATCACCATCACACTCCTATCTTTACTGCTTTATTTAGTTCGATCCTTTTAGTAGTATCTTGATCTATTAGTTCAAAGTTTTGATATCAAGTAGTTTTGAGTTTTTCATTGTGATCTCTTTTTGTAAGCAAGTCAGTGTGCTATCTATAATAAAGATTAGTGTTGAGTCAAGGGCTTTTCTATGTTGCTATGATCTTGAGAAAGTAGAAAGAACAAAAGAGTTCATATTGATCTTATAGATAGTGATAACTTCACACATAGAAAGTATGAGGCATAAAAATTGTTGAGAATTGATGAACGTAGCCTTGGTCATCGTTGCAATTAATAGGAAGTGATAAGGAAAGAGGGGTTCACGTATAGATATATTATCTTGGACATCTTTTATGATTGTGAAGCACTCATTAAGTATGACATGCTAAAAGAGTTGACGTTGGACAAGGAAGACAATGTAATGGTTTATGTTTTCCGACATCTCAGTTAAAGTATATTGTCAGTGACCTTCTAAACATGTTGAGCTTGCCTTTCCCCCTCATGCTAGCCAAAACTCCTTGCACCAAGTAGAGATACTACTTGTGCTTCCAAATATCCTTAAACCCAGTTTTGCCATGAGAGTCCACCATACCTACCTATGGATTGAGTAAGATCTTTCAAGTAAGTTGTCATCGGTGCAAGCAAATAAAAATTGCTCTCTAATTATGCATGACTTATTAGTGCAGAGAAAATAAGCTTTGTACGAACTTGTTGTGGAAGTAATAAAAGCGACGGATTGCATAATAAAGGTCCACATACAAGGGGCAACATACAGTAATGTTCTTTTGCATTAATATTTTGTGTATCCAACCCTAAAAGCGCATGACAACCTCTGCTTCCCTCTGTGAAGGGCCTATCTTTTACTTTATGTTTTACTTTAATACTTGAGTCAAGGTGATCCTCACCTTTCCCTTTTTCATTTTATCCTTTGGCAAGCTCTTCGTGTTTGAAAGATCATGATATATATATATATATCCGATTGGATGTAAGTTGGCATAGGCTATTATTGTTGACATCACCTAAAGGTGAATACGTTGGGAGGCAACACAATAAGCCCCTATCTTTCTCAGTGTCCGGCTAAAACTCTATAACCACAAGTATTGCGTGAGAGTTAACAATTATGGGAGAATACGAGATAGTTGAGTATGTGAGCTTGCTGAGAAGCTCTATTATTGACTCTTTCTGATGTTACGATAAATTGCAATTGCTTCAATGACTGAGATTATAGTTTGTTAGTTCCCAATGAAGTTTTTGAACCATACTTGACATTGTGAATTGCTTATCACTTGAACATAGGAAATCATATGACAAAATCCATATATGTTGCTGTTATTAGAATGATCATGATGCCCTCATGTCCGTATTTTTATTTTTATCGACACCTCTGTCTCTAAACATGTGGACATATATTTTGATTTCGGTTTCCGCTTGAGGACAAGCGAGGTCTAAGCTTGGGGGAGTTGATACGTCCATTTTGCATCATGCTTTTATATCAATATTGATTGCATTATGGCTGTTATTACACATTATATCTCAATACTTATGGCTATTCTCTCTTATTTTACAAGGTTTACCATGAAGAGGGGGAATGCCGGCAGCTGGAATTCTGGCTGGAAAAGGAGCAAATGTTGGAAACCTATTCTGCACAACTCCAAAAGACCTGAGACTCCACGAAACAACTTTTTGGATTTATTAAGGAATTATGAGCAAAAGAAATAGGCCAGGGGATCTACACCCTGTCCAGGAGACAGGGGGCGCCCCCCTAGGGGCGCGCCCCCTATCTCCTGGGCCCCCTGGTGGGCCTCCGGCGTCCATCTTCTGCTATATGAAGGGTTTTGTCCTGGAAAAATTCGTGGGCAAGCTTACGAGATGAAACTCCGCTGCCACGAGGCGGAACCTTGGCGGAATCAATCTAGGGCTCTGGTGGAGCTGTTCTACCGGGGACACTTCCCTCCGAGAGGGGGAAATCATCACCAACGTCATCACCAATGATCCTCTCATCGGGAGGGGGTCAATCTCCATCAACATCTTCACCAGCACCATCTCCTCTCAAACCCTAGTTCATCTCCTATATCCAATCTTGTATCCAAAACCACAAATTGGTACCTGTGGGTTGCTAGTAGTGTTGATTACTCCTTGTAGTTGATACTTATTGGTTTACTTGGTGGAAGATCATATGTTCAGATCCTTAATGAATATTATTACACCTCTGATTATGAACATGAATATGCTTTGTGAGTAGTTACGTTTGTTCCTGAGGACATGGGTGAAGTCTTGCTATCAGTAGTCATGTGAATTTGGTATTCGTTCGATATTTTGATGAGACGTATGTTGTCTCTCCTCTAGTGGTGTTATATGAACGTCGACTACATGACACTTCACCATTATTTGGGCCTAGAGGAAGGCATAGGGAAGTAATAAGCAGATGATGGGTTGCTAGAGTGACAGAAGCTTAAACCCTAGTTTATGCATTGCTTCGTTAGGGGTTGATATGGACCCATATATTTAATGTTGTGGTTAGGTTTACCTTAATACTCCTTTTTGTAGTTGCGGACGCTTGAAATAGGGGTTAATCATAAGTAGGATGCTTGTCCAAGTTAGGGCAGTACCCAAGTGCCGGTCCACCCACATATCAAATTATCAAAGTACCGAACGTGAATCATATGAGCGTGATGAAAACTAGCTTGACGATAATTCCCAATGTGTCCCCGGGAGCTCCTTCCTCATTATTAGAATTTGTCCAGGCTTATCCTTTGCTACATAAAGGATTGGGCCACCTTGCTGCACTTTATTTACTTTATTTACTTTTGCTCATTACTATTTATCTTATCACAAAACTATCTATCACCTACTATTTCAGTGCTTGCAGAGAAAACCTTACTGAAAACCGCTTATCATTTCCTTCTGCTCCTCGTTGGGTTCGACACTCTTACTTATCGAAAGGACTAAGATAGATCCCCTACACTTGTGGGTCATCAGAGCCTGCTGGGATGGTGCGGACGGCCTCCACCTCAGCCCACTTGGTGAATTTGTTGATGGCGATGTAGAGGTAGCGATAGCCCCCTGGTGCCCGCGGAAACGGGCCCAGAATGTCCAGCCCCCAAACCGCGAATGGCGATGAGAGGGGGTATGGTCTGCAGGCCCTGAGCCGGCTGATGGATTTGCCTGGCGTGGAATTGGCAGGCTTCATAGGACTTTACTAGCTCGACAGTGTCGTTTAGTGCTGTGGGCCAATAAAACCTGCTGCGGAGCGCCTTGCCGACGAGGGTTCGTGATGATGAGTAGTGCCCACAGTCTCCATCGTGTATGTCTGCTAACAGCTCCTTCCCTTGTTCCCAGGAAATGCAACGCAGGGTCACATCATTCGGCCTCCTTCGGTAAAGCTCTCCATCTTGGATGCAGTACGCCATGGCCTGCCGCACCACGCGCTCTTCGTCTTCCTCCTTCTCTGGCAGGGTCCCTTCCGTCAAGTAGCTCTTGATCTCCATGGTCCAACATCCCTCTTGAGGCTCTAGCGCCAGGAGCAAGCGTGCTCCCGAGGTCGGTCCACAGGCCGGGGCTCCTAAGGCAGGCGGCTGGGGGAGCTCCGCTTGAGGTCGCGCTCCGCCCGACGGTGGTGGCATCGCCGAGGGCTTGAAGAGCCTCTCTTCGAAGACTCCGGGCTCCTGAGGCAGCCACCTGGATGCCCTCTTCGCGATGTCGTCAGCTTCCTGGTTGGTGCCGCGTGGCACATGCTGCAACTCCAGACCCCAAAACTGTTTCTCTATTCTGCGAACCTCTGCTAGATAAGCCTCCATGTGCTCGTCTCTAGGCTCATACACCTTGTTGGAGAAGTTGACGAGGAGCTGGGAATCGCCCTTGATGATGAGGCGCTTTACCCCCAGGGCCACCGCAGCTTTCAGGCCTGCTATCAGCCCCTCGTATTCCGCTATATTGTTGGACACCTTTTCCCCATGCTGGAAGCAGAGTTGCACGACGTAGTAGAACTTGTCCTAAGTGGGGATATGAGCACTGCACTGGCCCCCGTGCAATGCCGCGAGAAAGCTCCATCGAAGTACATAACCCAGCCGTCTGGCACTTCACTTCCTGGGGAAAGTGAACGATCCTCGCCTGCTTCAAGCCCTGGCGCCTCTGTCCACTCTGCTACAAAATCTGCAAGTGCAGCTCCCTTAACGACCCTAGTCGTGCTGAACTCCAACTGAAATGCTTGTAGTTCAATGTTCCATTCGGCGACCCTTCCGACTAAGTTGGGACTCCTAAGCACCCTTTCCAACGGGTATGCCGAGATGACCTTGATTGGATGACCCTGGAAGTAGTGTCGCAGCTTCCGTGAGGCCACTAACAGCACGAGCAGGAGCTTCTGAGGCATGGGGTACAGTGCCCGGGCGTCCCTCAGCACCGTGCTGACGAAATACATGGGATGCTCGACAAGGGCTGGTGCAGCGATGGAGTCAGCATCCTCTGGGGAGTCGAGCGTCCCTTGAGGCGCGAGAGCCCCCGGCTCTTGACAAGCCTGCGGAGCCCCCTCAACCTCGTGGACGCCTCCTTGCTGAGGTTGGCTTGTATCTGCTGTAGGCATGACCCCCGAGGGGCCTTCCTACCTTGGGGTTGCTGCAGCTGGTGCAGTCTTGGTCCGGTGCTCCTCTCGAAGGGCCACCAGAGCGGCACTAGCGGAGTACGGTGTGGCGGCGAGATAGAGCAGCAAGAGCTCTTGCGAGTGCGGCGCTACCATCACAGGAGGGTTGGACAGGTACCTCTTGAGGTCTTGGAACGCTTCGTCAGCCTCTGGAGTCCATTCAAGCGGGCCCTTCTTCTTCATCAGCTTGAAGAAGGGCAGAGCGTGTTCCCCTAGCTTGGAGATGAAACGTCCCAGCGCAGTTACCCACCCGGCAAGCTTCTGCATTTCCTTGATAATTTTCGGCGGGCTCATGTCTTCAATTGCCTTGACCTTCTCTGGGTTAGCCTCGATCCCTCTGTGCGACACGAGAAAGCCCAAGAGCTTGCCAGAGGGTACACCAAACACGCACTTCTCCGGGTTGAGCCGCAAGTCCACTTCACGCAGGCACACGAAGGTTTCTTCCAGGTCCTGTATCAGGGTCTTCGCCTCCTGAGACTTTACCACTATGTCATCGACATAGGCCTCAGCATTCCTCCCGAGCTGCCAGCCTACCGCGATGTGCATTAGCCGTTGGAAGGTTGCGCCCGCGTTGCGCAATCCGAACGACATGCAGGTGTAGCAGTACACCCCGCACGGGGTAAGAAAAGCCGTCTTCTCCACATCTTCGACCGCCATCTTGATCTGATGATAGCCTGAGAAGGCATCCAAGAAGCACAACAGGTCACACTCAGCAGTAGAGTCGATGATCTGGTCGATGCGGGGTAGTGGGAACGGATCCTGCGGGCAGGCTTTGTTGAGATTGGTAAAATCGACGCACATGTGCTCTTTCCCTCCTTTCTTTGGCACAACGACAGGGTTCGCCAGCCACTCTGGGTATCGAACCTCGTGAATGACTCCCGCGGCCTCCAGCTTGCGGGTTTCATGGACGATAAAAGCTTGCTTCTCGGTGGACCGCCGTCTTGCCTTTTGCTTCACTGGGCGTACATTAGGACATACGTTCAGGTGGTGCTCAATCACCTGCCTGGGAACCCCCGCCAGTTGCTTGGGCTCCCACGCGAACACCTCCTTGTTTATGCGCAGGAACCTCACCAGGGTCTGCTCTTGCTTGGGATCCAGATTGGCGCTTATGGTGAAGGTGGCACCGGAGGATCTGTCCTGGTCGACTGATATTTGCTTGGTTTCAGCCTTGTCCTGGGTGAACAGCTGCTTCTTCTTGGTGGGCGCAGCCCCCTTAGCCTTGAGGGGGTCAGCACTGGCGGGCTGCGCTGCTGCGGCGGTCTTGAAGGCGAGCTTGAGTGCATGCAGAGCATCCTTTGCATCCCTAGCTATGGTGAGGACACCACTGCTCCCGGGCATTTTCATCAGATTGTAAGTCGGGTGGGTTTCTGCCATGAACCGGGCCAAAGCCGAGTAGCCGAGGATGGCGTTGTATGGAAGGCCATTGCGGGCGACGTCGAAGTCGACCAGCTCCGTGCGGAAGTTGGCTTGGGTGCCGAACGTCACCAGGAGGTGGATTTGCCCTAGGGAGCCAACCGGGCTGTCCCCGACGCCCGAAAAGGGCTGGCTGGGTCGGAGTTTCTCCAACGGCACGTGGAGGAGGCTAAAGGCCTCAATCGAGAGCACATTAAGGCCGGCCCCGCCGTTGATGAGGGTCCTGGTGACGGCCACCTGGCAGATGGTAGGAGTACACAGCATTGGGAGTGCGCTTGAGCAAGCGGTGTTGGAGGGATGATCACCCAAGCCAAAGGTCAAGTCGGCCTAGGGTGACGCCCATCCCGGAGGAGCTGGGCGGCGAGTCTGAGCAGTGCTGACCTGGCGAACGAACGGCTTGATATGGCGGCGCGTGGGCGGTACTTGCGAGCCCCCTAGGAGCGCCGCAACGACTGGGGCACGGGGGCCGTGTGTTGGGCGAGGAAGAGGCCGCGCAGTTCCTCCCAGGTGCTCACTGAAGACGCCGGCAGATGGAGCAACCACATGCGTGGGACGCCGGCGAGTGCCAGGGGCAGCCAGTTGGCCATGACCCGGTCGTCGCCTCCGGCCTTGAGGACGGCCTCCTCATACGCTAGTAAGAAGGCTAGCGGATCTGTCGTGCCATCGTAGCGTGGCGGCACCTCCGGCTTGAACTTGTTCGGCCACTGCATCCGTCGCAAGGCGGGGGTCAGAGCCCGGAGCCCCCGGGGCCCCGGGCCGACCTATGCGGCCAGAGCAGACGTCGTGTTGCCGGCCATGAGGGTGAAGTGCAAGGTTGATGGAGAACGGTTGCTGGCGGGGAAAGCTCCGGCGCACCCCTACCTGGCGCGCCAAATATCGGATTGCGGGTTCTGGCAGACCCTTGAGGTTCGAACTCTGGGGTGCGCGCGAAGATCTCTCCTCTACCAACTCACGTCTCGTCGCCTCGCCAAAGGATCTAGGCTAGCAAGATGAACACACGGGGGACACGAGATTTATACTGGTTCAAGCCACCATTGTGGTGTAATACCCTACTCCAGTGTGTGGTGTGGTGGATTACCTCTGGGGCTGATGAAGAACAGTACAAAGGAAGAACAACCTCGCGAGGGGTGTTCTTGTGGTGATGTTATCTCTTTGGAGGGGTCGATTGCAGATGCCTCTATACTATGGTGACTAGCCCTATATATAGAGCAAGAGGCCCTGGTCCTCTTCCCAAATATTGAGCGCGAAGGGCGCCAACAATTGGCCATTTTGATGGGGAACATCTAGTACACTTATCCTGACTAAAGTCGGTCCTCGCCTTTCAAAGGCTCTGACGATGACGCCGCCCTGGGCTCCACGGTGACCTCCTTCCTGTCGTTCCGCCGGTCTTGGTCTTGTTGCACCGAAATGGTAGCCTTTGCCTGATGCCTTGGCATGTGCTTGCTCCCTTTGCACCAAAGGGGAAACAATGACACTGCACAGGTCGGCGCCCGCCTGGCGCCCGCCTAGCCTCGATCGTCATGGCTTGCGTCATGGGCACCTCACGAGGTACCCCTACCTTGATCTCTCCGCCTCCTCGCGAGCCAGCCTGACGAGGCTACTCCTGAGGAAGCTTTCCTGTCGTCCGCCCCGTGAGGCTTGGCCCCTTGCGAGTCTTGAGCTTGAGTTGATGAAGATGGGCTGCACTGGGCCATTGCTTGAGCCACGCCGCAGGCCGCAGGCAGGCAAGTTTGGGGACCCCTGTTCGTAGGACGCCGACAGAAACAATCCGGGACCATCCAGTCTGGACCACATATGTCGTGGTAATCTCACGGGGGTGTTGCAAGACGACATATGCCACAAGGGCTTAGTGTGAGGGTAAGACTGCTGCTGATAGGACCGGGAGCGGGTATGCGAGTAGCACGCGATGGTTTACCCAGCTTCGGAGCTCTCCCGAGAGATAATACTCGTACTACTGCATGTTTGAGTGTATCTGGTATATCTGGTATAGAGTGCTCCTGGAGCTGTATCTGAGGTCAGTGCCATAGATATCTAGCCTCGTATATGTGTGTATGGCCGCATGTGCCTGAGCATGCATGCGTGAGTGTGTAGCTGGCTAGCTAGCTCTCTTGCTAGCTAGCTTGCTTGTGTGTATGCGTGAGTCTCCATGGAGCCATTGTGGCCGTGGGAGTCCATCCCCTGGATGGATGGATGTGTGCCTTTATATAGGCATGGCTAGCTTATTTCCTAAGCTAGGTGAGTGGCGTGGGGGGCAATTGGGCATGGGGCACCATGCCCATAAGAGGTGTGGTGCATGTCATGCTTGTCCTCTGGGCACTTTAAAAAATAGTGCCAAGGGGACCAGTACACTGTAGATGATGTCACAGTATGGCTGTCTCGCCGATGTCTTGTCGGTGTCGGATCGAGCTGCAGTCAATAGCTGGCAGCCGGCCGGGCAGAGTAGTCAGACGGGGAGCCGGCAGGAGCGGCTGGGCAGTCGGACTGAGGGGCTTTGCTAGCCCGATGTCTTGAAATATTGTCTTGCCGTCTTCGGGGTACCCGTGGTCAATTACTCTGACAGTAGCCCCCAAGCCTCCGGACAACTTGGCAAAGTTGGGCGGAGGTTTTTTGGCGAGTGTTTATGGAAATGGTCATGAAAAAAAGACAAAGTTAGTCCATGCAGATATATCAAATGTTTGCTTTTAGCATTGCAAGTTTTATGCGGAGGGTGCTGACTCGGTTTCGTCCAAGCCCCCTTCTATCTTTTTCATGTCCCCTCCGCTCTTTGGCTTATGCTCTCACTAGCCGGACAACCGCTCTGCGGTCTGTGGCTGAGAGTGGGCCGCGGAGTGGAGCGTACAATACTCAGACTCTGGGAGCGAATTTAACCGAGTAGATATTCATAAAGGAATAGGTCGGGTCGCCCAAACCGTTTTTCTTCCCGGACGTTTTTCGCATGGGTGGCCTCCAGCGTTCACTCTTGCCAGCCGGACAGCAGCTCTGTGGTCTGTGACTGAGAGTGGGCCTTTGGTACCGCGCACGCTACTAAGCCGTCTGCGGGAACTAACGTCTTAGACCAAGCGGCCAGCCCCCGGGCCAACTCTGGCTGGCGCCGGGGTGAACAGTGATGCAACTGTAATAAAATGCGGAGATAGCCCCCGAGCATTGCTCGGGATTATCCGTGCTTGCGTGATGCAAAAATATGCGGGTGAGGAGCTCACATTGATTTTTGTGTAGTCGCGGTCGTCGAACACAGCCAGCGCGACTCGGCGCTCGCGGAGCACGCCGGCGCACCCGCTGGGTGTAGCCTTCGAGCCACGGGGTGCTCAAAGGCGGGGGGTCCCGGCCGGTCAGGCTCGACCGGCCAGGCGGTGGGGCGTCTTGCTACGCCCTTTTTCTTTTTTTTCTCTTCTGCCGGATCCTGTCAGCCGGACTGAACTCTTCTTTTGTCTCTTGTTTTGTTTCTTGCAATCTTTCATGGGGGCGCGCCAGCGCACCCACTGGGTGTAGCCCCCGAAATTCGGGCCGACTATTGAGCATTCGGGTCGGATCTCCCGGCAATCACTTTGTCTTCTTTCTCGCGGGGGCGCGTCAGCGCACCCGCTGGGTGTAGCCCCCGAGATTCGGGCCGACTGCTGAGCAGTCGGACCGGATCTCTCGGCAACTACTTTGTCTTCTTTCTCGCGGGGGCGCGTCAGCGCACCCGCTAGGTGTAGCCCCCAAGATTCGGGCCGACTGCTGAGCAGTCGGGCCGGATCTCCCGGCAACTACTTTGTCTTCTTCTCTTTTGCCGGCTGTCGACAGTCGGGCGCTTCTTGCGCAGAGCAGTCAGGTGGGCATCCGGTCTGACTTTTCTCCACCTGGCAACAATCTTTTTCCTTCTCTTTTCTCTTTGTCCGCCGACTGCTGGTAGCCAGACGGGCACGTTTCTTTTTTCTCCGCACCTGGCCACTTTCTCAGCCAGACGCGATGCTCTTTCTTTTCTTTTTGCAGCTGGACCCATATTCAGCCGGCATATTTTTTTTTTACAGTCAGCCGGCTGGGGACCCGGTCTGACTTTTCGGACGGCCGGCTGGGCACCCGGCCACTTCTCTCTTTTCTCCCAGCCGGCTTTGAGTTGTCGGACACAGCTTCTTTTTTTTGGCGAGCCGGCCTTCTGACTTTTCTCTGGTCGGGTCCAACCCTCCTGCTTCTTTTCTCTTTCTTTCTCCAGCCGACACCCACTCCCCCTTTCTTTTTCTTTCTTTGCAGCCGGGTGGGAACCCGGACAGCGAGGGCCGACTGGGGCGTCGGGCGCGGCACGTAGCCGGACGGCAGCAGCGCGGGCGAGGAGGAGCGGCTGGAGGAGGTCGGGAGGCGACCGGCCAAAGCCGGCAGGCGGCCGGGCCAGCACGGGGCCACAGCCGGCGCGGGCGGAGGAGCACGCGGCAGCCGCGGCGCTGGTGGCCGAGCACTCGGGGCGGAGCCGGCGGAGACGACGGGGTGCGGGGACCCGGCGCGGGTGCGGGGACTCGACGCGGGGGCCGGCAGAGATGGCGAGGCCGGGCCGCGGGTGCGAGCCGATGGAGACGCAGCGCCCGCGAGGTGGAGATGGCAGGCGAGGCGGAGCCGGCCAAGCGCCGGGTTGGCGGACGGAGGCGGCCAGCCGGGATGCAGGGCGGAGCCGGCCAAGCGCCGGGTCGCCGGCTGGAGGCGGCGAGGCCGAGCCGGCACGGGGCCGGGTTCCAGGGAAACCGGCGAGCGCGGGAGCCGGCCGGCCGGGTCGCGCGGGCGCCACGGGAGGCGGCCGAAGAGACCGCGAGCCGGCAAGTGCTCTGGAGGCCAGCGGGGGGGCGAGAGGAGGCCGGGCTCGGGGCCGGCTTGCTGGTGGAGCCGTCCAGCGGAGGAGACGCCTGCGAGGAGGGAGCTGGACCCGGCCGGGTGCGGGGCGGCGCTAGGGAGCCGGACGCGGCCGGGCTCGAGGTGGAGCCGTCGCGCGCGCGGGCCGATAGCAGGCGGCTAGCGCGGATGGGCGCAGGGCGGCAGTGGAGCCGTCCAGTGCGGGAGCCGGCCGAGCGGGCAGGTCCGGTGGGCGGCACGGGAGGCCGGCCAGCGCGGGCCCCTGGCCGCGAGCAGAAGCGGATCCGGCAGCGCGACCCGGCCGTGGGCGGAGGCGGAGCCAGCAGGCGGCAGATGAGGCCGGGCCCGGCGCTGCGGCCGGAGAGGGCGACGAGCGGAGGAGCGTGAGCCCGCAGGGGCGCGGGGCGACCCGGCGGCAGCGGCCCAGCCATGGCGTAGGCGACCGGGCCACAGCAGGGGCGGTAGCCGGGTGAGGCGCGCGGGGCATCGCCGGGAGCGAGCGCGGTGGAGGCCGGGTCGCCGGAAGCCGGCAGGCGGATGGGCAGCCGACCTGCGCAAGCCTGCAGGCGGCCGGGACGGGCGGAGCCGGCGCGGACTCGGCGGAGGCGAGGCGGGGCGATGGAGGAGTCGGCCGAGTCGCCGGGTGCTGGGGGAGCCGCGCACGGGGTCGGGGCAGCGCCAGCGTCCCGAAACCGTCCGCGGGCGGGGAGCCGGGACGTCGGGGCGGAGGCTGCGCGCACGCGTGCAGAGCAGAGGTGATCCGGGGTGACCGCGGGCGTTGACAGCTGCGGACCGGCAGGCAGGCGGCCGGGCCACGAGCGGAGCCGCGCGCAGGAGGAGAAGGCGACCGCAGGGGGCCGGCGCGGTAGCTGCACGGTGCAGAGGAGCAGAGCGAGGCGCTGGCGCCTCGAGGGAAGGCCTGTGCTTGAGCAGCACGGCGGCCTGGCCAGCCGCACGAGAGCGGCCGCGGCCGGTGGTGGTGATGCGCGTATGAGGAAGTAGCAGCGCGGACGGGGCAGCCAGACTATGGGATTTATTCGAGTAGCATCTGACTAATGTATAGCCATTATCTGACTACTATCCGCGTAAGAGATGACCATTGTCTGGCTTGTGTCTGGGGATTATCTGGCTAACCAACGTATAGGTAGTGTATGATTTTTTGTCAAAAGAGACTACCTGCCGGATTGAAATGACGAAAAAGACCACCTCTGAGTAAGATTGACAAAAAAGACCCCCTCGCCGTGGCGGCAGGCACGCCAGGCAACACGTGGCACCTGCCGCCATGACGTGAGGCGGCCGGCCACGCTGCCATGCTGCCAGTTGCTTGCTATGGGATTCCAGACCGGCGACGGAACGGGGACGAGCTCGTGGGCCCGGCCGCCACCGTATGAGGCGGCCGCACTGCTGCTGCCTGACAGCGCTGCTGCCGCACGCGATGGAGGGGTGGGCCCCGCCGCCACGGCCTGGGGCGGCCGCACTGCTGCTCTACATGCCGTCGCGAGAAGTGTCGTAGCCCGGAATCTGCATGATACAATTATCCATCCCATCCATGCCTGCAACATATATACCTAAGGCTTTTTGTTTTTGCAATAGTATATGTATGTTTTCCCATGACGTGATGCGTCGTCCTCAATGGACACAGTGTTCTATTCGCCTGTATGGAGCAGCATGCATTGTCAATGCGGTGTAGTCTTGCACACAGATCAACATAAATTTATACGCGTGTACTGTAGCATGCTCTAGCTAGTGACGTCTCGACACGTAGCCCACACAGACCGTCCTGGGGCTGGCACCGATCGGCCCGCGTGCAGCAGCGGCAGTGCGGCCGCCACAGGGCGTGGCGGCGGGGCCCACCCCTTCGTCGCGTGCGGCAGAAGCTGTCAGGCAGCAGCAGTGCGGCCGCCTCATACTGTGACGGCCAGGCCCACGAGCCCGTCCCCGTTCCGTCGCCGGCCTGGAATCACGTAGCGAGGGACTGGCCGCCTGGCAGCGTGGCGGCGGGGCTGGCTGCCTCACATCATGGCGGCAGGTGCCACGTGTCGCCTGGCGCACCTGCCGCCATGGCGAGGGTTTTTTTTTTGTCGATTTGATTCATAGGTGGTTTTTTTGTCATTTTAACCCAATATGGGGTCTCTTTTGACGAAAAATCGGTAGTGTATGGCATGGTTTGACCATTGTTTGACATGCCTCTAGCTAGCTCGCAAAGATAGCATATGGAGGGGCGAGCACTCGTTTCGGCAGGAGCAAGGCGCAACGCGGAGGGAAGCAGACGCGAGCGACGCGTGGATGGCCACGGCCGACCGAAACGAGGCCCCGCGCGCAGCACGCACGCGGACGGACGGTCGGCGTTGCGGTGGTGGTGAAGAAGGCAAGGCCGATGGCGAGGTCACGCCGCCCCTCACGGCCATTCCGGGGGCATGTCGATGTCGAGCCCCCGACCGCTATTAGAGAGACGGCACGACGTCGCGATGATGACGAAAGTGGTCCCGCCCGGACTGCGAAACCAGCAGCAGCGTGGTAGCGTAGTAGTAGTACCACACCACGGTGGGCGCCAAATGTCGTGGCATTCTCACGGGGGGTGTTGCAAGACGACATATACCACAAGGGCTTAGTGTGAGGGTAAGACTGTTGCTGATAGGACCGGGAGCGGGTATGCGAGTAGCACGCGGTGGTATACCCAGCTTCGGAGCTCTTCGGAGAGGTAATACTCCTACTGCTGCATGTCTGAGTGTATCTGGTATATCTGGTATAGAGTGCTCCTTGAGCTATATCTAAGGTCAGTGCCATAGGCATCTGGCCTCGTATATGTGTGTATGGCCGCATGTGCCTGAGCATGCATGCGTGAGTGTGTGGCTGGCTAGCTAGCTCTCTTGCTAGGTAGCTTGCTTGTGTGTACGCGTGAGTCTCCATGGAGCCATTGTGGCCGTGGGAGTCCATCCCGTGGATGGATGGATGTGTGCCTTTATATAGGCATGGCTAGCTTATTTCTTAAGCTAGGTGAGTGGCGTGGGGGGCAAGTGGGCATGGTGCACCATGCCCATAAGAGGTGTGGTGCATGTCATGCTTGTCCCCTGGGCACTTTATAAAATAGTGTCAAGGGAACCGGTACACTGTAGATGACGTCGCAGTATGGCCGTCTCGTTGATGTCTTGTCGGTGTCGGGTCGGCTGGTGGGCGCAGTCGGCAGCCGGTAGCCGGCCGGGCAGAGCAGTCGGACGGGGAGCCGGCAGGAGCGGCCGGGCAGTCGGACTGAGGGGCTTTGCTAGCCCCGATGTCTTGAAATATTGTCTTGCCGTCTTCGGGGTACCCGTGGTCAATTACTCCGACAACATACTCGACCGCTCGTGCCAAATTCACGGCACCCCTGATAAGCCAGCCAACCACACTAACAGAGATTGTTGGGTGTTCAAACAGACCGACAAGTTGAATGCCGAAAACAAAGACAAGGAGCTGCAAAGCGATGATGACGAGGAGCCCCGGCGCCCGAACACTGGGGGACAGAAGGAATTTCCTCCCTAGGTGAAAACGGTAAAAATGATCTGTGCCACCCACATTCCCAAACTGGAACGAAAGCGTGCACTAAGGGACGTCTATGCGAGGGAGCCAGTCGCCCCAAAGTTCAACCCATGGTCATCCTGTCCGATCACTTTCGATCGTAGGGACCACCCTACCAGCATCCGTCATGGCGGTTCAGCCGCATTGGTCCTTGACCCAATCATCGACGGATTCCACCTCACGCGAGTCCTTATGGACGATGGCAGCAGCCTGAACCTGCTTTATCAGGACATAGTGCGCAAAATGGGCATCGATCCCTCAACTCCTCAAGGATCAAACCCACCAAAACCACCTTCAAGGTGTAATTCGAGGTGTAGAGGCCTGTTGTACGGGATCAATAACACTGCAAGTGGTCTTTGGATCCCCGGATAACTTCCGAAGCGAGGAGCTAATCTTTGATATCGTCCCTTTCCGTAGTTGCTATCAGGCACTGCTTGGACGAACCGCATTCGCTCGATTCAATGAGGTGCCACACTATGCATACCTTAGGCTCAAGATGCCTGGACCTCGCGGGGTTATAACAGTCAACAGAAACACAGACCGCTCCCTCCATACGGAAGAGCACACTGCGGCCCTCACGGCAGAAGTACAAAGCAGCCTTCTCCGGCTGACCGCCAATTCGGCAATGACAACCCCGAACTCCGTCAAGTGAGTCCGGAGTACCCTGCAACAGGATCATTAGGCACGCCAAGAGTGCGACTAGCAATCCGGCCTCTGCCCCAGCCCCATTCAGGCGGAATTGGTGCTGCGCATACACAATTACACACTCAAAATACCATGGGCATAGGCGGAGGCACGATGACAATGCGGTCCACGGTGCGGCTCAATTGCCACAAGGCCCACATACCGTTGCAACCTTCTTTCTCTTTCAGGACCCTACTTTCGGGCAGCCCTTTCAGAGAACCTGATCATCGGACTCATCACAGGAGGGAAAACCAAGGAGGCAAGAGGATTTTCGCACAAGGAAATACCCATGTGGTCTCTGTTAACGATCGTTATACCTGTTTTACATATCCGCATGCGGCCCGCCCTTGGATAGGACATGTCAAATAGTCCTATTTGTTTCTGCTTAACGTATTATTTGTACCCATATGCTTGGACGTATTATTCAAATAACAACAGGAAACAATATACAGCATCAGCTTATTATTTCTATCTTCATGTTTCCCCTTGAATGTTTATTTAATACTGCATCCGTACACTTTTGTACGTTCAGTTTGCCAGGGGCTTCTTATTGTGCCCCATAACATGGCAAGATAAGTCCGAACACATTCGATAGTGCGGCACCGCGAACTTATAGCATTATATGCATCAGCTCCGAATCATGTCTTGGGTCAATAGTTGGGTTTGCCTGGCTCCCTTGTTTTGGTACCTTACATTCTGTTATATCGGCTAAGGTAGCGCAGGGAGAACTACTACGATTGTGTCCCGGTTCTTCCGGACGAGCACCTCAGTAGAGAAAGCCGAAAACTGACTATCATGATGCGGCGAGAGCTGGTCGCTGTTCGAGAGGTCTTAAATCCTTAAAGATTTTTTCTGCTTCAAGCGAGGAATCGGCCTTGTCTGATTTAGGCGTATATAGCACCCCAATTTGGCTTTCCGAATACTAGGGGCTTCGCTGAAATTTAAAATTGTAGACTTCTATGGCTAAGTGAGAGTTATAAAGCCGCATAGTCTGATTGCCTTGTTCGCTGCACTAAACACCTCCTTAAAGGACCAAAAATTTGGATAAAGAGTGTTTGGGTTTTCCACGAACACCCCAGTACTAGTTACGTGGGGGCAGAAGCCGACGACTGGCCTACTTTCAAAATTTTATAAACGGCCGCACAGAAGGTAATATTTTAAATCAACAAAGTGTCATATAAGCGCAAACAAACTCGTTTTTATATTACAAAGACGACATGAGTACATTCACTCAAAGATTATGTCCTTGGTACATTCATCGACCACAAGGCGAGCGCCTTTTATAACGCCATCATCATATTTCTCGGGGTAGTGATGCTCCTTACCCTCCGGTGGTCCATCCTTCACCAGCTTCTCTGCATCCAGTTTGGCCCAATGCATCTTCGCATGGGCAAAGGCTCGGCAGGCACCATCAATACAGACGGATTGCTTGATAACTTCAAGCCGCGGACAAGAATTTACCATCCACTTTATAAGGCCGACGTAGCTGTCGGGCAGGGGCTCACCAGGCCACATCCGGACTATGAGGTCCTTCATGGCCAGTTCGGCCGCCCTGTGGAGTTCGACCAATTGCTTCAGTTGGTCACTCAGAGGCATTGGTTGTTCGGCTCCAGTATACTGGGACCATAACAGCTTGTCTGTCGAGCTCCCCTCTTTGGCACGGTAGAACTCCGTGGCATCCGATATGCTGCATGGCAGATCTGCGAATGCCCCTGGAGAGCTCCGAATTCGGGTAAGTAAAAGAAATGTCTCCTCCACATGCTTGCTTTGCATAATAAATGCCTTACCCGCTGCTATCTTCTTGGCCGCCTGGATTTCCTGGAGGGCCTTTTGGGCTTCAGCCTTGGCATCTTTTGCGCTCTGGAGGGCCTTTGCAAGCTCAGACTCTTGCATCTTGAAGTCACGCTCCAAGGACTCGAACTTCTTGCCAAACTCCTGGAGCTCTTGATGTACCTCGCCCACCCGGGCATCTTTCTTTTCACGCTCAGTGTGCTCCGTGGCCGCCTTGTCTTCAACCTCGGATAGCGCTTTCTTCAGGGCCGCCACTTCGGTCGTGGCCCCTATTAAAAAATCATGATGCTTTTTGTTAGCGTCACCAATTTTTTCTCCTCTATATGACACATGGACGGGGTATCACTTACCTTTGTTCTCTTCGAGCTGCCTCTTCGTGAGGCTGAGCTCTTCTTCAGCCTGCTTCAGGTCCCGCTTGAGACCGGCGACCTCCGTCGTACGGGCGGTAAAGGCTATCGGTGTCAAAACCGGCGGATCTCGGGTAGGGGTCCCGATTTGTGCGCCTTAGGCTGATGGTAACAGGAAGCAAGGGACACAATGTTTACCCAGGTTCGGGCCCTCTCGATGGAGGTAAAACACTACTTCCTGCTTGATTAATATTGAAGATATGTGGAATACAAGAGTAGATCTACCACGAGATCGTAGAGGCTAAACCCTAAGAGCTAGCCTATGATGGTATGATTGTAATTGTGATCGGCCTTCTAAGGACCATCCTCTCCGGTTTATATAGACACCGGAGAGCTAGGGTTTACATGGAGTCGGTTACAAGGAAGGAAACATAATATTCGGATCGCCAAGCTTGTCTTCCACGCAAAGGAGAGTCCCATCCGGACACGAGCCAAAGTCTTGAGTCTTGTATCTTGACGCTTCTATAGTCCGGACGATGAATATAGTCCGGCTGTCCGGATACCCCCTTATCCAGGACTCCCTCAGTAGCCCCTGAACCAGGCTTCAATGACGATGAGTCCGGCGTGCAGTCTTGTCTTCGGCATTGCAAGGCGGGTTCCTCCTCCGAATACTCCAAGGTTATCATCGAACACGTAGGTCGTGTCCGGATCTGCAAAATGATCTTCACATACCACCGTAGAGAGAATGATGCTTCAGTTGACAACTTTTAGATGACGTGACATGCCATTAGAGTCAGGTCATTGTTCGAACCGTTTTTTCACAACCAGCCACAACGCGCATTGCGAGGCGGTTTCCTTGACACGTCTTGTCAAAGCAGAGATCATGTCCCCTTATCACGGGATTCTCATCAATACGGGTATGGGTAATCCCCCCATGCCATCAATCGTGGTGCTTGGGAAGTAAGCGATTCTCAATAGGCCAGTGGGGAGGCGCACCGCTCTTTTTGCCTCTATAAAGGGATAAAAGCTCCCCATTCTTACCCACGCCTTCTTCCTCCCTCGCATACTCTTGCCCCTTCGAGCTCTAGAGCCCTACTCCAGGTTTTCTCCGCACAGTTAGTCATGTCCGGAGCAGGAGGCAAGTGGGTGGCTTCCACCGTGACGGAGAAGAAGATCGCGAATCTCCGGGCGGCCGGATACTTGGCCGCAGATATAGTGCACCGGCTGCCAGACGAGGGGCAGGCCATTCCAACTCCAGGACCCCACGAGAGGGTCGTGTTCCTTGCCCACTTCGTCTGTGGACTGGGGTTTCCACTCTACCCCTTTGTCCGCGGGCTAATGTTCTATTACGGGCTAGATTTCCATGATCTAGCCCCGAACTTCATCCTCAACATCTCGGCGTTCATCATCGTATGCGAGGCTTTCCTCTGCATCAAGCCTCATTTCGGCTTGTGGCTGCAAATCTTCTGCGTGAAGCCGAAGATCGTGAATGGCCAACGAGCGAAGTGCGGAGGAGCCATGGTGGGCAAAATGCCTAATGTCACCTGGCCTGACGGCTCCTTTATGGAAACCGTGAAGGGGTGGAAATAGGGGTGGTTCTACATCACCGAGCCACGCGACGCCAACTGGGCGGTGGCCCCCGAGTTCCGATCCGAAACCCCTATGTGGCTCACCTCCTGGGAACAGAAGGCCCTGCTATGGGGCGAATCTGCAGAGCTGACCGGACTCATCAACTGCATCAAGGGCATGAAGGACAGGAACATCAAGCTGGTCAACGTGATCCTAGTCATGCTCATTCGCCGGATTCTGCCGTGCCAAAGTCGGGCGTTCAATCTGTGGGAGTTCGTCCTGGCCGAACACTAGACGCTCCAGAGGCTCTACGGCATGAAGCACAAGATCACGTGGAAGGTGCTGTTCAAGGCCACCAAAGTACCTCCTCTCATAACCGAGGACCGTGGGCTCCACGCCGCATGGCATCCTACCCAGGTGAGTTCTCAGGCCGCCACCGGGTCCGGTTCTTCCCAATGTACTCATGGGGAATTCCTAGGTGATTGTGTATATTTGTTTAGGAGTATGTGGAGACAACGGAGTGGATCAACAGTTCAGCTCCGTTGCCAGAAAGCCTAGCCAATGATCTTCTGACGAAGATGCTGGTCCCGTTTCCCTATAAGGGGCCAGAAAAGAAGGCCGATAAGAAGGCCCCGGGGACCCGAAAGGGTCTCCGAAGTAAGGTTGTGCAAGCCTCGTATGAAGACGACGAGGCGCACTCCTCCCCCAAAGGGGAAGAAGAAGAAGAGGAGGAGGCCGCCCCGTCCTGAAAGGATGGGGGGCCTAAGACGGCGGACCAGGGGGCAGGAGAGGCCCCCGGCGTAAGGCCGTCATACCCTTGTCGTCCGATGACGACGAGGCTGATTCCTCCCGCGGAGGTGGGGAGGAACAGGGAGAAACTCCACCTCCCCGTACTGGGGGAGGGAAGAAGAGGAAGGCCACTCCAGTGGGAGAGACTGGGCCGTCCAAGAAGGGAAAGGTGTCCCTGCCGGACTACTCTGCCACCGCTGCCGATAGCGAGGAAGGGTGGCTGCCCAGGAAGAAGCCCCTAGTGCGATCGTAAGTATCCGCACTCAATCATAATCTCGCTTCATAGTATTGTTTATAATGCCGAACTTGTATGCATTCCGGCCAAGGACCATCCTGAAGCATCGTCTTCGGACGGGTCCTTGAGTGAGTCAGCAATGAACTCACTCCCGACGGCCACGTCTCCTTGGCCTGCGGATGACACGGAGGTGTTGTCCCGAAGGCTCCCGGCGATGGCGGAGGTGGCCCTGGAGGCGCCTCAAGTCAGCATCCCAAGCGTCGGACTCGCGGGCTTCATGGTCCCCGTGGATCGTGTCGATGAGAGCCACGACAAGCTGGGCTCTCAGCCGAACACTGTTTCAGAGCCTTCAGTGGTTCCGGACTTAGGCGGGCAGCCCCTCGTTATGGAGGGAGGGTCGTCTGTATCAAGGACTTCCGTTGCGCCCCAGGCGCCTAATTGTCTACTGGAAGCGCTTCGAGGCGCTTCCCTAGATGAAGAGCACTGTACTCTCATGAGTGCAGTGATTCAGAAGGTTTCGTCTGCCAAGAGCGAACTAACCAAGCCTGCACCAGCCTCCTAACAGGCTTTGAGGTAAGCAGTAAAAATATGTGAAGTTGCCACCCGATAGGTAGTAGCCCCTAATACTTTGTTTGGTGTTCGGAAATAAAAACCAAACGGAGGGTCAATTATAATCCGCAGGAGTCTGACAATAAGTTTGAATTGAAATAAATAGGCTGTGCTGCTGGCCGCTGCTGCTCGCACGGCCGAAATCGCCGGCCTAACGCAGGACTTAGAACGGGCACAGGGAGATCTCGGCCTCACGAGGAGGCAGCTCGAGGAGAGCTAAGGTGAATGATTTCCCTCTCTCATATAATGAATAGTAAATAAAATTTGATTATGCTAACGACGAGATGTCGTGATATGGTAACAGAGGCCACCACCGAAGTGGCGTCTCTCAAGAAGGCGCTGTCCGAGGCCGAACAGAAAGCGGCCTTGGAATTCAAGGAGCGCAAAAAGCAAGAGGCCCGAGTGGGCGAGGTACAAGAAGAGCTCCAGGAGCTCGGCAAGAAGCTCGAGTCTGCGGAGCGGGAGCTTAAAGCAAAAGAGGACGAGCTTGCGAAGTCCCTTACAAATACAAAAGATGCCAACGCTGAAAGCCGAGAGGGCTCAACAAGAGATCCAGGAGGCCAAGAAAATAGCGGCGGGTAAGAAATTTTTGATGCAAAGCAAACATGTGGAGGAGGCGTTTCTTTTACTTCCTCGAATCCGGAGCTCTCCAGGGGCATTCACAGACCTGCCACGCAGCGTATCAAATGCCGCGGAGTTCTACCGTGCCCAGGAGGAGAGCTCAACGGAGAAGTTGTTCTGGTCCCAGTATGCTGGTACCAAACATGCAACACCTCTAAGTGACCAACTGAAGCAGTTGGCCGAACTCCACAAGGCGGCCGAAGTGGCTATGAAAGATCTCATAGTCCGGATATGGCCTGGCGAGCTTCTTCCCACCAGCTACTTCGGCCTGATCAAGCGGATGGTGGATTCCTATCCGCGACTGGAAGTCATCAAGCGATCCGTTTGCATTGAGGGTGCCCGCCGGGCCCTTGCCCGCGCCAAGGTGCATTGGGGCAAGCTGGATGCAAAGAAGCTGGTGAAGGACGGGCCGCCGGAGGGCAAGCCGCATCGCGTCCCCGAGAAGTATGATGATGGCATTATGAAGGGTGCTTGCCTCATGGCCAATGAATGTACCAAAGACATAATTTTTGAATGAATTCACTTCTGTCATGTTTGTAATTTAAAGATGAAGTTACTTGCACTATGTAGCACTTTTGTGATTTAAAATATTACCTTCTGTGTGGCTGTTTATCAAATTCTGAAAGTAGGCTAGTCGTCGGCTTCCGCCCCCGTGTAACTAGTACTGGGGTGTTCGTGGAAAACCCAGACACTCTTTATCCAAATGTTTGGTCCCTTAAGGAGGTGTCCAGCGCAGCGAACCAGGCAATCGGACTATACGTCTTTATAACCTTCACTTAGCCATAGAAGTCTATGATTTTAAATTTCGTCGAAGCCCCTAGAATCCGGAAGGCCGAATTGGGGCGCTATACACACCTATATCGGACAAAGCCGAATTATCGCCTAAAGCGGAAAAATCTTTAAGGATTTTAAGACCTCTCGAACAGCGACTAGTTCGCGCCACATCATGCCGGACAGTTTTGTGCTTTCTCTAGTGAGGTGCTCGTCCGAAAAAACCAGGGCACAATCGCAGTAGTTCTCCCTGCGCTACCTTAGCCGAATTAACGGAACGTAGGGCACCAAAACAAGGGAGTCGGGCTATCCCAACTGTAACCCAAGACATGATTTGGAGCTGATGCATATAATGCTATTAGTTCGCGGTGCGGCACTGTTGAAAGTGTGCGGACTTGTCTTGTCATATTATGGGGCGCTATAAGAAGCCCCTGGCAAACTCAAGGTACCAAAGTGCACGGATGCAAAATCAAATAGACATTTATAAAAAATGCAAAAAATAAAAAATAATAAGATGACGCTGTATATTGTCTCCCATTGATAAATAATACGTTTAAGCGTATGTTTACAATGAATGCATTACACGGAGATAAATAGGATTATTTGATATATCCTATCCAAGAGCAGGCTACATACATATAGATAAAGCAGGAACAATGATTGTGAATAGATTCCACCTGGGTGTTTCCTGGTGTGCCTGAAGCCTGTTACCTCCTGGGTTTCCTCTACTTTGTAAGTCCAACAATCCAGCTCTTCTGGAGAAGCTGCACTAAAGCGATGTCCTAAGAGTAAAAGGAAAGGTTACGAAGCAATACCGTACTGTTGACTGAGCCACTGCTACGCCTCCGCCTTCTCCCATGGTATTTTGAGTGCGTAATTGTGTGCGCGTGGCACGAATGCTGCTTGGGTGGGACTTGGGCGGAGGCCGGACTGCTAGTCATGCTCTTGACGTGCCTGCTGATCTTGTTGCGGGGTGTTCCGCCCTCGCTTGACGGAGCTTGAGGTTGTCGTCGCCAGATTGGTGGTTTGCCGGAGGAGGCCGCATTATACTTCGGCCGCAAGGGCCGCAGTGTGTTCTTCTATACGGGGAGAGCGGTCCATATTCCCGTTGACTGTTATGACCCCGCGCGGGCCTGGCATCTTGAGCTTGAGGTATGCATAGTGTGGCACCGCATTGAATCTGGCAAATTCAGTTCGCCCGAGCACTGTGTGGTAACCACTGCGGAAAGGGACGATATCAAAGATTAGCTCTTTGCTTTGGAAGTTATCCGGAGATCCGAAGACCACTTCCAATGTTATAGAGCCCGTACAGTGGGCCTCTACTCCAGGAATGACACCCTTAAAGGTGGTCTTGGTGGGCTTAATCCTTGAAGGATCGATGCCCATTTTGCGCACTGTGTCCTGATAAAGCAGGTTCAGGCTGCTGCCTCCGTCCATAAGGAATCTTGTGAGGTGAAATCCGTCTATAATTGGGTCTAAAACCAATGCGGCTGAGCCGCCGTGACGGATGCTAGTAGGATGATCCCTACGATCAAAGGTGATCGGACAAGCTGACCATGGGTTGAATTTGGGGACGACTGGCTCCATCGCATATACGTCCCGTAGTGCTCGCTTCCGTTCCCGCTTGGGGATGTGGGTGGCGTAGATCATGTTGACCGTTTTCACCTGGGGGGGATTTCTTCTACCCCCCCCCCCATGTTCGGACGCCGGGGCTCATCGTCATCGTTGCTGTGCAGCCCCTTGTCCTTGTTTTCGGCATTTATTTTGTCGTCCTGTTTAAATACCCAGCAGTCTCTGTTGGTGTGGTTGGCTGGCTTGTCTGGGGTGCCATGAATTTGGCACGAGCGCTCCAGTATACGGTCCAAACTGGACCGTCCTTGATTGTTACGCTTGAATGGCTTCTTCCGCTGACCGGATTTGGATCCGCTGAATCCGGCATTGATCGCCGTATCCTCGGTGTTGTCGCCGTTGTTCCGTCGCTTGTGTCTGTTGTGCCGTGGCTTGCCATTATTGTCCCGGACATCTGAAGTTCCAAAATGTGATGTAGTGCTACTACGAGCCAACCAGCTGTCCTCGCCCACGCAAAAGCGGGTCATTAGCGTTGTAAGAGCTGCCATGGACTTCGGTTTCTCCTGGCCGAGGTGTCTGGCGACCCACTCATCACGGATATTATGCTTGAAAGGCGCCAGGGCTTCAGCGTCCGGACAGTCGACTATTTGGTTCTTTTTACTTAAGAACCGAGTCCAGAATTTCCTGGCTGATTCTCCGGGCTGTTGAGTAATGTGGCTCAAGTCATCGGCATCCGGAGGTCGCACATATGTGCCCTGGAAGTTGTCAAGAAATGCATCTTCCAGATTTTCCCAACTGCCAATGGAATTTGCGGGCAGGCTATTTAGCAAGTGCCGGCCAGGTCCTTTGAGCTTAAGGGGAAGATACTTGATGGCATGTAGATCATCTCCGTGGGCCATGTGAATGTGGAGAAGGAAATCCTCAATCCATACCGCGGGGTCTGTGGTGCCATCGTATGATTCGATGTTTACGGGTTTAAACCCTTTTGGGAATTCATGATCCATCACTTCATCAGTGAAGCAGAGGGGGTGTGCGGCGCCTCTATGTCGGGCTATGTCACGGTGCAGTCCGGCTGTGTCTGACTGGTTGTATTTGGCCCGGCCGGATTTGCTGTTAGTGTATCTGGTATGACAGTCATCGTCATGTGCTTCGGCGCGCCCCCGTGATCCGTAGATCGATCTTGGTTGTCCTATGGCGTTATCCAGTTTATCACGTAGGTCCTGAGTATTGCCCCGGGCTGTAGTAAACCGGCGCGAGGGTACAGGCTGGTATTTTGGCTGATATGCCATTTTGTCCCGACCTCGAGGCGGTCGGTCAGCCGTGGGGCGCTCGAGTCCATATTCCTCGGCTGCCAGGACTTCTGTCCATCTATTTGTGAGCAGATCTTGATCAGCTTGGAGCTGCTGCTGCTTCTTCAGGCTTCTCGCAGTGGCAATAAGCCAGTGCTTGAAGCGCTCCTGCTCTGCGGGGTCTTCGGGTACACCGAACTCGTCGTCGCCGAGGCTGATCTCGTCTCCGGAGAGGGGCATGTAGTTGTCCTCCTCCGGATACCCGTCCGTCGCCTTTTCATCTAGGCTGTCATGCCCGTCTTCCTGTTTGGCCTGCTCGAAGGCGGGCTGTTCGGGGTTGTATTCATCGTCGGCACCGTCCGGATTATTATCGTCTCCGGTGCCGGTATTGCCTTGGCGGGGCTTGGAGTGGCGCTGGCGACGCTCATGCTTTGCTTTCTTCTTGGAGGGGTTATCCTTCGTTGCCTCATCTCCATTGGTTTCTTTCGGAGTGTCCACCATATATATATATCATATGAAGAGGTGGCTGTCCACCGCCCTGTGAGCGGTGGCTCCTGTATGTATCCTGCATCGTCATCCATACTATCGATGTCTTCGAAGTCAAAGTCGAGCATGTCGGTTAAATCTTCGATCGTGGCGACAAATTGGGTGGTGGGTGGGCAGCGAATTCCTTCGTCGCCTGCTTCCCACTCAAGCCGGACATAGTTCGGCTCAGAGCCTCCTGACAGAGAGAGAGAGAGAGACTTTAATGAGTTCGGCATGTCGCCAAAAGGCGAGTGCTGAAACATGTCTGCAGTGGTAAACTCCATCACCGGAGCCCAACCTGGCTCAGATGGCTCGAGAGTGTGAGGGCCAAGGCCAACGACCGGATAAGAGTCCGGGGGCCCAGGGTTACAGGCCTCCGCAGAGGTGAGACCTGTGTTCGGCTCCACAGCCGATGAGTGTGCGGCCTGCGGGGCGGGGTCCAGCCCTCCATCCATAGGCAACGCAACCTCCCCTAGATTTAGATCTGGGGCTGCTTCGGGGATGATGTCCCGGGCACTGTCCGACAGCAGGTCTAGGCCGTGCTCGTCGTGGTTGTCCGGCGCTCCTGGCGCAGGCTCGAATCCGTCGAAGATCAAGTCTCCGCGGATATCTGCCATGTAGTTCAAGTTTCCGAACCTGATCTGGTGGCCAGGGGCGAAGCTGTCGATCTGCTCCAACTGGCCAAGTGAATTGGCCCACAGTGCGAAGTCGCCGAACACAAAGATCTGTCCGGGGAGAAAAGTCTCACCCTGGACCGTGTTGTTGATGATTGAAGACGCCATCAAGCCTCGAAGCGACGACACAAAGGAACTCTCAATGAAAGCACCAATGTCGGTGTCAAAACCGGCGGATCTCGGGTAGGGGGTCCCGATCTGTGCGCCTTAGGCTGATGGTAACAGGAAGCAAGGGACACAATGTTTACCCAGGTTCGGGCCCTCTCGATGGAGGTAAAACCCTACTTCCTGCTTGATTAATATTGAAGATATGTGGAATACAAGAGTAGATCTACCACGAGATCGTAGAGGCTAAACCTTAAGAGCTAGCCTATGATGGTATGATTGTAATTGTGATCGGCCTTCTAAGGACCATCCTCTCCGGTTTATATAGACACCGGAGAGCTAGGGTTTACATGGAGTCGGTTACAAGGAAGGAAACATAATATCCGAATCGCCAATCTTGTCTTCCATGCAAAGGAGAGTCCCATCCGGACACGAGCCGAAGTCTTGAGTCTTGTATCTTGACGCTTCTATAGTCCGGACAATGAATATAGTCCGGCTGCCCGGATACCCCCTTATCCAAGACTCCCTCAGCGGCTAGCAACAACGTATGCTTATTCACATAGTTAGACTCCTGCGGATTAAAAGTTGATCCTCCGTTTGGCTTTTCTTTCCGAACACCAAACAGAGTATCAAGGGCTACTGCCTATAGGGTGATATTTTCTCACACTTTTTCATTACTTACCTCAAAGCCTGTTAAGAGGCTGGTGCAGGCTTCGGTCAATCTTCTTTTGGCGGACCGAACTTTCCCAATAACCATACTCATAAGAGTATGGTGCTCTTCGTCAATGGAAGCGCCGCCAAGCACTTCCAGCAAATTATCCGATGCCTCCGGCAGGACAGAGGTCATTGGCACAGCTAGTTGGCCCTCCTTAGCGAGGGGCTGCCTACTTGAACCCGGAACCTTTGGAGGCTCCAGCGTGGTAACCGGCTGGGAGCCAGACTTGTTGTGGCTCCCGTCCGCATAATCCATGGGGATCTTACCCCCCCATGTACCCGGCGTCTGGGATTTCGCCTTAGGGTGTCACCAGAACCGTCGCCCTCTGCTCTGGTATCCTTTGGGATAACACCTCGGTGTCGTCCGCAGGTCGTGGGGAGGTAGCCGTCGGGAGTGAATCGCTATTCATCTTCGATTCACTCAAGGACTCTGATACGTCTCCAATGTATCTATAATTTATGAAGCATTCATGCTATTTTATTATCTATTTTGAATGATTACGGGCTTTATTATACACTTTTATATTACTTTTGGGACTAACCTATTAACCGGAGGCCCAGCCCATATTGCTGTTTTATTGCCTGTTTCAGTATTTCAAAGAAAAGGAATATCAAACGGAGTCCAAACGGAATGAAACCTTCGACAGCGTGATTTTTTTGGAAGAATATCATCCGAGAGACTTGGAGTTCACATCAGAAGATCCTCGAGGAGGCCACGAGGGTGGGGGGTGCCCCCCCTACTGGGCACGCCCCCCTATCTTGTGGGCCCCTCGAGCACCCCCCGACCGATTTCTTTCGCCTATATAGTCCCACGTACCCTAAAAACATCCACGAAGAAGATAGATCAGGAGTTCCACCGCTGCAAGCCTCTGTAACAACCAAAAACCTCTCGGGAGCCCGTTCCGGCACCCTGCCAGAGGGGGCACCCATCGCCGGTGGCCATCTTCATCATCCCGGTGCTATCCATGATGAGGAGAGAGTAGTTCACCCTCGAGGCTGAGGGTATGTACCAGTAGGTATGTGTTTGATCTCTCTCTCTCTCTATCTCGTGTTCTCTCTCGTGTTCCCTCTATGGCATGATCTTGATGTATCCCGAGCTTTGTTATTATAGTTGGATCTTATGATGTTTCTCCCCCTCTACTCTCTTATGATGGATTGAGTTTTCCCCTTTGGAGTTATCTTATCGGATTGAGTCTTTTATGATTTGAGAATACTTGATGTATGTCTTGCCGTGATTATCTGTGGTGACAATGGGATATCATGGGCCACTTGATGTATGTTTTGGTGACCAACTTGCGGGTTCCGCCCATGAACCTATGCATAGGGGTTGGCACACGTTTTCGTCTTGACTCTCCGATAGAAACTTTGGGGCATGTGTTGGTTGAATAGATGAATCTGAGATTGTGTGATGCATATCGTATAATCATGCCCACGGATACTTGAGGTGACAATGGAGTATCTAGGTGACATTAGGGTTTTGGTTGATTTGTGTCTTAAGGTGTTATTCTAGTATGAACTCTATGATAGATTGAGCGGAAAGAATAGCTTCATGTTATTTTACTACGAACTCTTGAATAGATAGAGAAGAAAGAATAACTTTGAGGTGGTTTCGTACCCTACCATAATCTCTTCATTTGTTCTCCGCTATTAGTGTCTTTGGAGTGACTCTTTGTTGCATGTTGAGGGATTGTTATATGATCTATCTATGTTATTATTGTTGAGAGAACTTGAACTAGTGAAAGTATGAACCCTATGCTTTGTTTCCTACCATTGCAATACCGTTTACGCTTACTTTTTCCATTAGTTACCTTGCTGTTTTTACAATTTCATATTACAAATACCTTTATCTACTATCCATATTGCACTTGTATCACCATCTCTTCACCGAACTAGTGCACCTATACAATTTACCATTGTATTGGGTGTGTTGGGGACACAAGAGACTCTTTGTTATTTGGTTGCAGGGTTGTTTGAGAGAGACCATCTTCATCCTACGCCTCCTACGGATTGATAAACCTTAGGTCATCCACTTGAGGGAAATTTGCTACTGTCCTACAAACCTGTGCACTTGCAGGCCCAACAACGTCTACAAGAAGAAGGTTGTGTAGTAGACATCAAGCTCTTTTCTGGCGCCGTTGCTAGGGAGGTGAGTCCTTGAAGGTATATCTTTAGATCTTGCAATCGAATCTTTTTGTTTCTTGTTTTATCACTAGTTTAGTCTATAAAATAAAACTACAAAAAAATGGATTTGAGTTTGTCTCATACACTTCATCTTTTTAATATCTTTCGTGAGAATGATGGGAAGGAAAATTGTGCTCAAGTGCTAGAATAAGAAATCTATAAAATGTTTGTCACTAAATCTTTCAATGATGAGCATGATTGCAATGTTGTTAGTATGAATTCTTTGAATATCCATGTCGCTAATGATATACAAAGCCACAAGCTTGGGGATGATATGTTTGATGAATATGATATGTTTAGTCCCCCAAGTTTTGATGGGAATATTTGTTATGATGAAAGCATGCCTCCTATTTATTATGATTATATTGATGAAAGTGGGTTTGGAAGAGTGTCAACTTTAGGTAGTACTGATCCCACTATTTTGGAGGATGTTGAATCTTATTGTGATGAATATGAAAGTGGATTTGGAAGAGTGTCAACTTTATTTAGTGATGATTCCACTATTTCGGAAGAGGTTCCAATTGATTATGAGAATAAAGTTGCTATTTATGATGATTATTGTGATGACTTGTATGCTATAAAGAATAATGATAACCATGAAACTTGTCATCATGATTTTGGTTTTCAATTGGATTATGCCTCTCATGATAATTATTTTGTTGAGTTTGCTCCCACTACTATTCTGAATGAGAAGAATTTTTATTATGTGGAGAGTAGTAAATTTTCTATGTGTGTAGATCATGAAAATAATGCTTTAGGTGCTGGTTATATTGTTGAATTCATTCATGATGCTACTGAAAATCATTATGAGGGAGGAACATATGCTTGTAGGAATTGCAATAATGTCAAGTTTCCTTTCTATGTGCTTAAAATCTTGAAGCTATGCTTGTGTTACCTTCCTATGCTAGGTGATTATTGTTCCCATAAGTTGTTTGCTCACAAAATCCCTATGCATAGGAAGTGGGTTAGACTTAAATGTGCTAGCCATATTCTTCATGATGCTCTCTTTATGTTTCAATTCATCATGCCTAGCTAGGGGCGTTAAACGATAGCGCTTGCTGGGAGGCAACCCAACTTTACTTTTGTTCCTTGTTTTTGGTTACTGTTTAGTAATAAATAATTCATCTAGCCTCTGGTTAGATGTGGTTTCATGTTTTAATTAGTGTTTGTGCCAAGTAGAACCTTTGGGAAGACTTGGGTGAAGTTTGTGATCTTGCTGTAAAAAACAGAAACTTTTGCGCTCACGAGATTAGCTACCATGTTTTACTGGAGAGTGATTTTAGGTTGATTATTTTTTCAGATGGTTAATATACAAATTACTCAGGTCCAGAAATTTATTTCATAATTTTTTGATTTCCATAATTATACTTTTTATACAGATTACTACAGACTGTTCTGTTTTTGACAGATTCTGTTTTCATTGTGTTGTTTGCTTATTTTGATGAATCTATGGCTAGTATGTAAGGGTATGAACCATAGAGAAGTTAGAATACAGTATATATTACACCAATATGAATTTAGAATGAGTTCATTACAGTACCTAAGTGGTGATTTATTTTCATATACTAACGGAGCTTACGAGTTTTGTTTTGAGTTTCGTGTTCTGAAGTTTTCTAGTTTTGGGTAAGGATTCGATGGACTATGGAATAAGGAGTGGCAAGAGACTAAGCTTGGGGATGCCCAAGTCACCCCAAGGTAATATTCAAGTACAATCAAGAGCCTAAGCTTGGGGATGCCCCGGAAGGCATCCTCTCTTTCGTCTTCGTTCATCGGTAACTTTACTTGGAGCTATATTTTTATTTGCCACATGATATGTGTTTTGCTTGGAGCGTCATTTTATTTTGTTACTATTTTCTTGCTGTTATTTAGAATAATGTTTTGCATCTTTATTTTCAATAAAAATGTCAAGGATAGCCTTTACCATGCTTATTTTGCTAGTATACCTGTAGCTGTTTGAAAACAGTAAGTTTACCGCTGTTGCAAAAATTCCCTAGAAAATTCAGAGAGTGATATAATGTTGAATATTTTTGCATAATGTGCTCTGATAAATCTATTAAAGCACAGTATTTCTCTTATAATTTTTGGAGTTAGGGAAGTATGATGAATCTTGCATTCTTTACAGACTATACTGTTTTGGCAGATTGCTGTTATGTTTGCATTGTTTGCATATGTTTGCTTGTTTAATTATTCTATTTTAGGATGGGAGTATTAAATATGAAGAGGAATTTAGTATGAAATGTTGAATAATAATGTTAGTAATTTGTCACAGTATAAAATGATAAGGTTTTGCATTGGTTTATACTAACCTATCTCACAAGTTCTTGTTGAGTTTGTTGTGAATGAAGCTTTTGAGAAATAGAGAAACCATGATATGAGAGGAATTAAGGAGACATAAAAGCTCAAGCTTGGGGATGCCAAAGGCACCCCAAGATAATATTTCAATAAGTCTCAAGCATCTAAGCTTGGGGATGCCCCGTAGGCATCCCACCTTTCTTCTTCAACAAATATTGGTTAGTATCGGTTGAACCTAAGTTTTTGCTTCTTCACATGAGTTGTGCTATCCTTGCAATGTCATTTTATTTTGTTTTGCTTTCTGTTTGAATACAATACCAAGATCTGAAATTCTTAAATGGGAGAGAGTCTTCACATAGTTGCATAATTATTTAGCTACTCATTGGTCTTCACTTATATCTTTTTGGAGTAGTTTTTCATTTACTCTTGTGATTCACTTATATCCTATGAATAAATGGTTGAATGAGTTGAATGTCATAAATCTGAAATATATATGTTTCATTTACTTATCCCATGGGGAGTAATGACTTCACATCTAAGAAGTAGAGGTAGTAAATTTATCGAAGGTTAGCAAGCATTGTATTGGTCATTTGGACAATTCATGAAAGAATATTGAAGGAAGAGAGATTTCACATATAAATATACTATCATAGACATATTTTATAATTGTGAGCACTCATTAAGTATGACATGCTAAAGAGTTGATGTTGGACAAGGAAGACAACGTAATGGGTTATGTTTTCTCGCATCTCAGTTAAAGTATATTGTCATGGATCATTTAAACATGTTGAGCTTGCCTTTCCCCCTCATGCTTGCCAAAATTCCTAGCACCAAGTAGAGATACTACTTGTGCTTCCAAATATCCTTAAACCCAGTTTTGCCATGAGAGTCCACCATATCTATCTATGGATTGAGTAAGATCCTTCAAGTAAGTTGTCATCTGTGCAAGCAATAAAAATTGCTCTCTAAATATGCACGACTTATTAGTGCGGAGAAAATAAGCTTTGTACGATCTTGTTATGGAACCAATAAAAGCGACGGACTGCATAATAAAGGTCCATATACGAGGGCAATATAAAGTGACGTTCTTTCGCATTACGATTTTGTGTATCCAACCCTAAAAGCTCATGACAACCTCTACTTCCCTCTGCGAAGGGCCTATCTTTTACTTTATGTCTTTTACTTTATGCAAGAGTCAAGGTGATCTTCACCTTTCCCTTTTTCATTTTATCCTTTGGCAAGCACTTTGTGTTAGGGTGATCCTGATATATATATATCCAATTGGATGTACGTTAGCACGAACTATTATTGTTGACATCACCCAAAGGTGAATACGTTTGGAGGCAACATTATAAGCCCCTATCTTTCTCTGTGTCTTATTAAAACTCCATAACCACAAGTATTGCGTGAGTGTTAGCAATTGTAGAAGACTATATGATAGTTGAGTATGTGAAGATTGCTAAATCAAAGCTCTGACATAGACCCTTCCTGAAAATAGGATGAAATGCAATTGTTTGATGACTAAGAATGAAGTTTGCTAGTTTTCAAGAAAGTTTATGGTCTATGCTTTAACATGTGAATAGCTTGTTACTTGATTATGAAAAGTTTTATGAGATGAACTACTATTATGACATATAATGATGCTAGTAAAGGTGACTGAAATTATCATTGATCAATCTTGTGCACCTCTAGCATTCACACTTCATAAATTCTTTCTTTATCATTTACCCACTCGAGGACGAGTAGGAATTAAGCTTGGGGATGCTGATACATCTCCAACGTATAATTTATGAAGCATTCATGCTATTTTATTATCTGTTTTGAATGATTACGGGCTTTATTATACACTTTTATATTACTTTTGGGACTAACCTATTAACCGGAGGCCCAGCCCATATTGCTGTTTTATTGCCTGTTTCAGTATTTCGAAGAAAAGGAATATCAAACGGAGTCCAAACGGAATGAAACCTTCGGCAGTGTGATTTTTTGGAAGAATATCATCTGGGAGACTTGGAGTTCACGTCATAAGATCCTCGAGGAGGCCACGAGGGTGGGGGCGCTCCCCCCCTATAGGGCGCGCCCCCTGTCTCGTGGGCCCCTCGAGCACCCCCCGACCGATTTCTTTCGCCTATATAGTCCCACATACCCTAAAAACATCCACAGAGAAGATAGATCGGGAGTTCCGTCGCCGCAAGCCTCTGTAGCCACCAAAAACCTCTTGGGAGCATGTTCCGGCACCCTGCCGGAGGGGGAACCCATTGCCGGTGGCCATCTTCATCATCCCGGCGCTATCCATGACGAGGAGGGAGTAGTTCACCCTCGAGGCTGAGGGTATGTACCAGTAGCTATGTGTTTGATCTCTCTCTCTCTCTCTCTCGTGTTCTCTCTCGTGTTCCCTTTATGGCATGATCTTGATGTATCTCGAGCTTTGCTATTATAGTTGGATCTTATGATGTTTCTCCCCATCTACTCTCTTGTGATGGATTGAGTTTTCCCCTTTGAAGTTATCTTATCGGATTGAGTCTTTTATGATTTGAGAACACTTGATGTATGTCTTGTCGTGATTATCTGTGGTAACAATGGGATATCATGTGCCACTTGATGTATGTTTTGGTGACCAACTTGCGGGTTCCGCCCATGAACCTATGCATAGGGGTTGGCACACGTTTTCGTCTTGACTCTCCGGTAGAAAATTTGGGGCACTCTTTGAAGTACTTTGTGTTGGTTGAATAGATGAATCAGAGATTGTGTGATGCATATCGTATAATCATGCCCACAGATACTTGAGGTGATAATGGAGTATCTAGGTGACATTAGGGTTTTGGTTGATTTGTGTCTTAAGGTGTTATTCTAGTATGAACTCTATGATAGATTGAGCGGAAAGAATAGCTTCATGTTATTTTACTAAGAACTCTTGAATAGATAGAGCAGAAAGGATAACTTTGAGGTGGTTTCGTACCCTACCATAATCTCTTCGTTTGTTCTCCGCTGTTAGTGTATTTGGAGTGACTCTTTGTTGCATGTTGAGGGATTGTTATATGATCTATCTATGTTATTATTATTGAGAGAACTTGCACTAGTGAAAGTATGAACCCTATGCCTTGTTTCCTACCATTGCAATACCGTTTACGCTCACTTTTGCCATTAGTTACCTTGCTGTTTTTATAATTTCAGATTACAAATACCTTTATCTACTATCCATATTGCACTTGTTTCACCATCTGTTCGCCGAACTAGTGCACCTATACAATTTACCATTGTATTGGGTGTGTTGGGGACACAAGATACTCTTTGTTATTTGGTTGCAGGGTTGTTTGAGAAAGACCATCTTCATCCTACCCCTCCTACAGATTGATAAACCTTAGGTCATCCACTTGAGGGAAATTTGCTATTGTCCTACAAACATGTGCACTTGCAGGCCCAACAACGTCTACAAGAAGAAGGTTGTGTAGTAGACATCAGACCCATCCGAAGAGGATACCTCAAGATGGGACCCGGCCGGACTTCATATGCATGTTCGGCATTATTACAAACTATGAAGTTAGGTCACACAAAAAGTATTACAGAGTGCGGATACTTACGATCTCGCCAGGGGCTTGCCCCTGGGCAGCCACTCCTCCTCGCTGTAGGAGGCCGTGGTGGAGTGATCCGGAAGGGGCGCCTTTTCCTTAGTCGGTGTCCTAGCCTCCCCCTGTGGGGAAGCTTTTCTTTTCTTCTCCTCCCCAATGCGGGGAGGGGGAATTTCTTCATGTTTTCCCCGTCTCCGTGGGAGGGATCTGCCTCGCCGTCCTCGGAAGACGAGTCTATTACGGCCTTGCACCGGAGACCCTTCTTGGTCCCCACGGCCGCTTTCTTGGACCTTTCAGCCTTCCCAGATGGGGTGGCCTCCTCCTTCTTCTTCTTCTTCTTCTCCTCCCTTTAATGGGAGGAGCGCGCCTCATCATCTTCGGACGAGAAGTCCGGTGAAGCCTTGCGCTGGAGACCCTTCCTGGTCCCCGTGGCCTTCTTTTCGACCTTCTTGTCTGGCACCTTGTAAGGAGCCGGGACCAGCATCTCCGTTACGAGTGCGGTTACTGGATCTTCCGGCAGCGGAGCCGGACAGTCGATCCGCTCCGCCGTCACCATGTAGTCCTGTTTGGATAAGCATGGTGACTTAAAATTCTCCCACGAATATGCTGGGAAAGGTACATCTCGTTATGTTCAGGGAACTTACCGGATTGGCGAGCCGCGTGGCGCTGATCCGCGGTCCTCGAAAGTGGGGGGAGGTACTTCGGTGGTCTTGAACAGCACCTTCCAGACGTCCTTATGCATCGTGTCGAAAAGCTCGCGCAGCGTCTGGTGTTCAGCTGGATCGAACTCCCACATACTGAATGTCCGTCTTTGACACGGGAGGATCCGGCAGACGAGCATGACCGGGACCATGTTGACGAGCTTGATCTTCTTCTTTATCATGTTTTTGATGTAGTTCTGCAGTCCGGTCAGCTCCGCGGGTTCACCCCAGGCCAGGCCCTTCTTTTCCTAGGAGGTAAGCCGCATGGGGATTCTGGATCGGAATTCGGGGGCTGCCGCCCAGTTGGCGTCGCGCGGCTCGGTGATGTAGAACCACCCCGATTGCCATCCTTTCATGGTCTCCACAAAGGAGCCGTCAAGCCAAGTAACGTTGGGCATCCTTCCCACCATGGCGCCTCCGCACTCCGCTTGCTGGCCGCTCATGATCTTCGGCTTCACGCAGAAGATTTGTAGCCACATGCCGAAGTGTGGCTTGATGCGGAGGAAGGCCTCGCACACGACGATAAACGCCAAGATTTTGAGGACAAAATTTGGTGCTAGATTATGGAAATCTAGCCCATAGTAAAACATGAGCCCTCGGACAAAGGGGTGAAGTGGAAATCCTAGTCCGCGGACGAAATGAGAGAGCAACACCACTCTTTCCCGAGACTTTGGAGTAGGGGTGATCTGTCCCTCCATTGGGAGCCTGTGCGCGACGTTTGCAGCCAGGTATCCGGCCGCCCGAAGCTTGGTAATGTCCTCCTCCATGACGGAGGAGTCCATCCACTTGCCTCCCACTCCGAACATACTACGAATGGTCCTACAGAGAAGGTGAGAACTTGGGCGCTGGGGCTTGAGAAGTGCGAGAGTGGATGAGCAAAGGAGGAAGAAGGCGTGGGTAAAAATGGGGGATCCTTGTCTCTTTATAGAGGTGGCGAAAATTGTGCGCCTCCCTGCTTGCCTGTTAAAATCGCTTATTTTCCAAGCGCCACGTTAAACAGCACGGTTGGGTTACCCATACAAGTATTAATGAGAATCCCGTGATAAGGGGACACGATCTCTGCTTCGACAAGGCGTGCCAAAGAAACCGCCTCACAATATGTGCGGGGGCTGGTTGTGAAAAAACGGTTTGAATAAATGGCTCGGCCATGGTGTGATGTCATGTTATCTAAAGCTGCCAGCAGATTAGATTTGTGGAATATTATTATCTCTACGGTGGTACGTGAAATTTATCTTGCAGAGCCGGACATGATTTAAGTGTTCGGGATTTACTTTGGAGTATTCGGAGATGGAACCCTCCTTGCAATGCCGAATACAATCTGCGCGCCAGACTCATCATCATTGAAGCCTGGTTCAGGGGCTACTGAGGGAGTCCTGGATTAGGGGGTATCCGGACAACCGGACTATATACTTTGGCCAGACTGTTGGACTATGAAGATACAAGATTGAAGACTTCGTCCCATGTCCGGATGGGACTCTCCTTTGCGTGGAAGGCAAGCTTGGCGATTCGGATGTTAGATCTCCTTCTCTGTAACCGACTATGTGTAACCCTAGTTTCCTCCGGTGTCTATATAAACCGGAGGGTTTAGTCCATAGGACAACAACAATCATAATCATAGGCTAGCTCCTAGGGTTTAGCCTCTACGATCTCGTGGTAGATCAACTCTTGTAATACTCATATCAGCAAGATCAATCAAGCAGGAAGTAGGGTATTACCTCCATCGAGAGGGCCCGAACCTGGGTAAAACATTGTGTCCCCTGCCTCCTGTTACCATTAGCCTTAGACGCACAGTTCGGGACCCCCTACCCGAGATCCTCTGGTTTTGACACCGACACACACTCTCTCTCTCTCTCATGTTCTTGCTCCCAAAACCGCGGATTTCGCTCTCTTTGCTTGAAGCCCCATTTCCGAAACTGTTTCGGGGAATTGTTGCTTGGTATGTGACTCCTCCTTGTGTCCAATTAGTTTTTTAGTGGTTTATATTTTGAATAATTAGCTACTCTTGGTACTGTTGTAGATGAGCTTGCATGTTGAATTCTTAGAGTTCTTAGTAGTTTGAATGCTTGTTATGGCCTATATACATCCCTATGAGTAGTTGCTTACAATCTTATGAAGTTTTGTTGAGAAAAATTTTGTGGACTAAAAATTTCAGAATTTTGTTCATTGGAAAAATATGAGTTTCTTTAGGAAGTTTGCTTCCAAGAAGAACTCCAAGGAAGTTATTGGGGAGTCATTTGACAACGATCTCCATACCAGGAGATTGGCAGAGTTACAGCCATGCGAATGGCCGCATAATCAGTTCATGGAAGGGGCTGGAATCCTTCAAGAGTTTGCACAATACGCTGCTAATGCCAGCCTCACCGACTTGCTCACAGCTCAAAACTTTCATTTCCATTCTAGGAATAATCCCCCTGAGGTCTGGTTTAATTCATATGCTGAAAACCAACAGATACCACTTACTGAATTTTGTGACATATGCATGCTTCCTTCTGATGGTGATTTGGTAGATCCTAGGCCCGCGGAGTTTGAGGGTTTTTGCTGTACTCTAATGATGGGGGATGAGAGAGGAGTATCGAGTGTCACTACTGCTAGCTTGCATTTTCCTACTGTACATTATTTTGCCCTATTCATTGCAAAATGCTTACTTGCTAGAGAGAAGGTGGGTGCACATAGCGCCCCAGACTTTGTTGTTTTTCTTGCGCACTTTATGGTGACAACACTTATAGATTGGGAGCTATTGTGGCACGTCGCCTTCACATTAACAGATCCAAGGGTAAAATAAATGGGTGCATTTACGCTACTCGCTTGGCGACTCACTTCAACGTGCAGATACGCCAGCATGACCATCGTTTGCCTAAGGTTTACCTAGATCGAGCGGCTATGGAAGACCACCAGTTTATTGATACTAACTACCCTGATATTGATATTCCTTACAACTTAGTTTTCAGTGTGAAAACTCGTGATATTATTCCATTGTCTGCACCTGCTTTGTTTGATCATGTTGCCAGGGGTGGATACATGATTATGCCTGAGGACATTGTCGCTTATCGGAACAACCTGGCTGCAGCACAAGAGGAGCCTTAGCAGTGGGATCCTTAGGTGCCCACTCTCCAGCACTTCAACATTGGACCTCACGACTTCTTCGAGTGTCCCTAGACCAAGTTAGGCCAAAAGCCTAATCTTGGGAGAGTACGTATTCCCACCAACATTACATTCATGTTCACACATTTCATTCCAGTTGTCGGTGTTCACTTTTTTTCATTGTATTATCCTTGTTAAATTTATTTTCTCGCTTTCTTCTTGTGTGTTTGAAAAACTTTGAGAAAATCCAAAAATATGTTTCCTGCTTCTTTTTATTCCTAGTTTAAATGGTTGTGGCACTAAAAAGAAAACCCCAAAAGATTTCCTTGTTCTTCTTTTACTTGTTGGGAGCTTTCCCATGTAAATAGTTTTTCTAGTTTTTGCTTTTTCCCTTTTTATCTGCTTGTTTATGAAAAACCGAAAACTCCAAAAAAAACAATGTGTTTCTCTGAATTTCTGTTCCGTTTTATTGAGTCATACCAAGGAGAAGACCACAATGAAAATGTTGAGTGGCTCTCATATGCATTATTGTTGATCTGACAAAGAGTCCATATTACCTTGTCTTCTCCTTTTGAATAAAATGTTTGTAGATTCCAGCTTAGTCCACGGCACTCTTGCACTATTATTATTTTCCATTCGTTCGGTGGTGCAAGTGAAAGGCAATAATGATGATATTCGATGAACTAGTCGTGGCAGAGAGAAACGGGTATGAACTTGACTTGTTATGTTTTTGTAAATATGTTTAACTTCGTATCCATGATTCAGCCTATTATGATCAAACATGTTTGCAATGAAAATTAGAGATTATAGGTTCTCATGCCATGCATAAGTAGCTAGGAGTGGATAATGATTCATCTTAGATGTTAATGTTGCGTTAAAATGATTGTGATGTAGTATGATGATATGGTATCCTCCTCTAAATTTTCGAGTGGCTTGACTTGGCACATGTTCATGCATGTAGTTGAATCAAAACTAACATAGCCTATATGATATTTATGTTCATGGTGTTCATATCCTACTCATGCTAGTATCCAATGTTACTTATGCATAATGCATGTTCATGACCGTTGTTGCTCTCTAGCTGGCCGCTTCTCAACCTATTTGCTAGCATTCACCTGTACTAAGTGGGAACTCTGCTTGTACATCAAAAACTTGAAATCCAAGTTATCCAAGATGAGTCCACCATACCTACCTATATGTGGTATTACCCTGCCGTCCTAAGTAAATTTGCATGTGCCACCTCTAAAAACTTCAAATAAATATCCTTTTTGTGTGCATGGATTGTTCATAGAGCGATAGGAGGTAGTTGGTATCTTCCATGCTAAGTGGGTTATTCTCAGGATGGGTGTTTATTCACTCACCATTGCACAAGAAAAGGGGCGGTAATAGGGATTCCCAGTCCCAAATTGCAAAAAGAACTTATCAATAATCAAACAAAAACTCCTATGGAGCAAAAATCTTTACTTTACCACTTGGGAACCGCTACTAATTTGTTGAGCATGGCAGATATTGATAACTCATGGTCGCGAAGTAAACAAGAAGGGTGCATGTCTCAAAATTTTATTTACCTCTGTTTTAAAAGCTTGAGCTCTGGCACCTCTACAAATCACTACTTCCCTCTGTGAAGGGACTATCTATTTACTTTTATGTTGTGTCATCACCTTCTCAAATAAGCGCTAGAACGTGAGAGCACTACTGTCATGCTGATGCATTGTGTGTAGCTAATGTTGGGTGCATCATAACTGGATCTTTTCTACCATGAATTACAATGTTTAGTCGATGCTTGAACTTTGGGGTGCTCTGCATTTATGTTTTGCAGTCTCAGAAAGGGCTAGCGAGATACCACTATTGTCATATTGTATCATGGTTGTTTTAACAATGTGTTGCTGCTTGAGATGTCTTACTATTGCTCGCTAGTTGATTATGTCATTGATATGAGTTAATATAATTTTTAAGAGTTATTGTTGACATGGTTAGTTATAATCTTTGCTGAAAACCTGGGTGCTATTTAAGCTTATTTATGGAAACAAGAGCAAAAGAGTTCGTAAAAGTTTTTCTTTTTAACTTTCAGTTTATCAACTGAATTGCTTGAGGAAAAGCAAAGGTTTAAGCTTGAGGGAGTTGATACGTCTCCGTCGTATCTACTTTTCCTAACGCTTTTCCTCTTGTTTCTGACTCTAATTTGCATGATTTGAATGAAACTAATCGGGACTGACGATGTTTTAAGTAGAACTACCATGGTGTTGTTTTTGTGCAGAAATAAAAGTTCTCAGAATGGAACAAAACTTTGCGAGGATTTTTTTTACAATAAAAGGAAATTTCTGGAGCCAAGAACCACCGGAGGGGGCACCTAGGTGGGCACAACCTATATATCGAGTGGACCCTAACCTATATCTACTTGCTTCGGCCTTTAGATAGCTGCATTCTCTGTTGTATCCACCTTGACTTGGTATTCAGTGCTCTGTTCTAGAAGTCTGTAAAGGTAAGATCATCAATCAATAGTAGGTTGCTGCTCTGTGCAGTTAAAGATGGGATCCAACCTGTTATGTTTGCTTGTTTCCTATAATCTGTGCTCGATTCCAGGCCGCCCTCTTTTCTTTTTTGCACCAAGCCTTCTTGTAAAATCGGGTGTATAGCTCAATTGGTAGAGCATTGGGTTTTTAACCTAATGGTCGCATGTTCAAGTCCTGCTATACCCAAAACAAAAAAAAACCACTCTTGTATTCGTAAGGATGCATAGTAGCCTTCAAAGAGCACTCTTTGGCCTTGAGAAAATCCCCTTTCTCATCAACATCTCGACTTCGCTCCTTGTTTGTGGTAAGTATAAAGGAGATCAGATCTGTCCCGGGAATCGAAGGATACAGAAATATGGAATCGACTTGCCAAAGAATTCGATGCCTCACAGGATCCTGCAAAAGTGGTGTCCAAAAAAGCACGAGTTGGGTCAGCGGTTTCAGATTCAGATAGTTCAGTTCAATCATCATCTCACACCTTTTGGTGCCATTCCTTTTGAAACTGGCATTTCTTTTGTAAAAGAATTCGATGCCCCTGCGAAAAACCGAGTCAAGAAAGAGGTAAGGGCCTCCCACCAGGCCGCGCCAGCCCCTCCTAGCATGCCCAGGTGGGTTCACCCCACCTAGTGGCCCCACAGACCCTAAAACCAACGCTATAAATTCCTATTTTTCCAGAAAAAATGAGGAAGAAAGGATTATCGCGTTTCACAAGACGGAGCCGTCGCTGGCTTCTGTTCTTCATCGGGAGGCCAGATCTGGAGTCCGTTTGGGGCTCCGGAGTGGGGGATCTTCGATCTTCGCCATCACCAACCCTTTTCCATCGCCAACTCCATGATGCTCCCCACCGGGAGTGAGTAATTCCTTCGTAGGCTCGCTGGTCGGTGAGGAGTTGGATGAGATTCATCATGTAATCGAGTTAGTTTTGTTAGGGCCTGATCCCTAGTATCCATTATGTTCTGAGATTGATGTTGCTATGACTTTGCCATGCTTAATGCTTGTCACTTTGGGCCAGGGTGCCATGATTTTAGATCTGGACCGTTTATGTTATCACCATTATATCCATGTTCTAGATCTGATCTGGCAAGTTATAGTCACCTACTATGTGTTATGATCCGCAACCCCAGAGTGATAATAGTCGGGACCACTCCCGGTGATGACCGTAGTTTGAGGAGTTCATGTATTCACCGTGTGCTAATGCTTTGTTCCGGTACTCTATTAAAAGGAGGCTTTAATATCCCTTAGTTTCCAATAGGACCCTGCTGCCACAGGAGGGTAGGACAAAAGATGTCATGCAAGTTCTTTCCATAAGCATGTATGACAATTTATGGAATACATGCCTACATTGTATTTATGAACTGGAGCTAGTGTCGTCTTGCCCTAGGTTATGACTGTCTCATGATGAATATCATCCAACGAATCACCAATCCAAGGCCTACGAATTTACCTTATATTGTTCTTGCTTATTTACTACTGTTGCTACTGTTATCATTACTGCTACAAAATCACTGCTATCACTGTTACCATTATTATTGTTGCTGCTACTACTACCAAAACTACCGTACTACTTTGCTACTGATCACTCTGCTACAAATAATTAATCTCCAGGTGTGGTTGAATTGACAACTCAGCTGTTAATACTTACAAATATTCTTTGGCTTCCCTTGTGTCGAATATACAAATTTGGGTTGAATACTCAACCCTCGAAAATTGTTGCGTTCCCATATACTTGTGGGTTATCAACTGACTATGTGGGATGTACTTATGGCCGGAAATGATTTCGCATGTATAATTGTTTTTTTAGAACTATTGTACGCATAACTATATTTGATCGCTTATCGGTCGCACACGACCTCATTTGGCCGAGCGTGTGTGTGCCAGGAGGGCATATCCCCGACGGTTTCTGGGTCGTGTGGGAAGGACCCCCCTATCACAGTCACTCACTAGGTGACGGTTCAGAACGCCGTCGCGGGAAGGGGTTAAAAACCGTTTGTATAGCACCTCATTGTACCAGTGGTGAGTAGTTCATTGTAGACCCATGGGTCCGTAGTCAGTAGCTAGATGGCTTCCTCTCTCTCTCTTTTGATTCTCAATACAATGGTCTCTTGGAGATCTATTTGATGTAACTCTTTTTGCGATGTGTTTGTTGGGATCCGATGAACTTTGAGTTTATGATCAGATCTATGTTTTTATCCATGAAAATTATTTGCGTCTTTTGATCTCTTATATGCATGATTACTTATAGCCTCATACTTCTTCTTCGAATCTTTGGTTTATTTGGGCCAACTAGATCGATTTTTCTTGCCATGGGAAGAGGTGCTTTGTGATGGGTTTGATCTTACGCTTCTCAATCCCAGTGATAGAAAGGGAAATGACACATGTGTATCGTTGCTATTAAGGATAAAAAGATGGGGTCTATTCCTACATGAATAGATCTTGTCTACATCATGTCATTGTTCTTATTGCATTACTCTGTTTTTTTCATTGACTTAATACACTAGATGCATGCTGGATAGCGGTCGATGTGTGGAGTAATAGTAGTAGATGCAGGCAGGAGTTGGTCTACTAATCTTGGACATGATGCCTATATAATGATCATTGCCAGGATATCGTCATGATTATTTGAAGTTCTATCAATTGCTAAATAGTAATTTGTCTACCCACCATTGCTATTTTCTTGAGAGAAGCCACTAGTGAAATCTACGGCCCCCGAGTCTATTTTCCTATCATATACTTTCAGATCTATATTGCTATTTGCTTTTTCCTCTATTTGCAACTTTCATTTTCAGATCTATATTATCAAAAAAACCAAAAATACCTCGCTGAGTTTTATTTGCTACAATTTTATCCCATCACTTGGCAACTTCTGGTACCGTTACCTGAAAGGGATTGACAACCCCTTTAACACGTCGAGTTGCAAGTATTTGTTCTTTGAGTGCAGGTACCGTTTACATAGTGTTGTGTGATTCTCCTACTGGTTCGATAACCTTGGTCTTATCACTGAGGGAAATACCTACCATAGTTTTTTGACTATGTACTTCAAGGCAACGGCCTCATAGCTTTTTATTAAATCAAACAAAAAGAGAGTGTACCATAAAAGTTACACAGAAGGAAGATAGGGGGGAGGGGATACTTACCAAGAGGGACTAAGAGAGAGAGGCAATCCAGTCTAGGAGAATCTCCTTATATTTACATTTGATTCTATGTGCTAAAAGGGAAAGATGATGTACAAAATTCCTCTTCCAAGGCCTGAAACTAGGTGTTTCATTTCTGAAAATCAACCCATTTTATTGAGTCCAGATGTTCCAAGGAGCAGTGAGAACCACCTCGGTGAAGAAAGGCTTGGCAAATTCTTTCCTGGCAGCAGAAGCCATTAGATAGGTGGACTGATTAGGTTGAGGCACCCAAGAAATACCAAGAAATTCCAGACACGTTGACTGAATAGACAAACAAAAAAAATGTGATATGTCCTCATGATCATGAGAGTGACAAAGCACACAAGTATCATCCTCAATGATCCAATGCCTGCGCTGCATCATGTCCCTTGTATTTAACATGTCCATCAGCAAGAGCCAGCCAAAGACTTTAATCTTGAGAGTGCAAGAGCATTTCCAAATCCATTTGAGGATCGGGTCCACCACTATATGAGAATGGGCAAAGTCATAGTAGATTTTAGAGTGATACTCTCCAGACTTTGAAGGGCACCGCCAAATATCATTCTCATTTGGAGATAAAGTAAAAGTGGAAAATAACTCTTGCAATTGCAAGAATTCCTGATAAGCTTCTATGGAGAGTGGTAGGTGCAAATTATCTATCATATCTGGAAGCTCAAGGATGTTCTTGACAGAGAGTAAATCATCAATGACAAATGAATGGAGGCGAGGAAACCTATCCTTAATAGGAGTGCTCCTGCCATCAAACTGCCATCAATCAAGACAGAAGATCACTACGTCACCAGCAGGGACCCGAGGAGAGACCAGAGAACAGATTTTTTCATACAACTTCATTACATCTTGCCACCAAAAGGAGCCACAACTCTCAGTTTCCTGTGGAGGAGATGCACCATAGTATGAGCTCCATATGAGATTGACCCAAGGTATGTCCTTATTATTAAATAATTTTAAGAGGTGCTTGATTAACAAGGACTCATTCTGAATGTTAAGGTTCATCACCCCAAGACCACCACAATTCTTTGATCAGCAAACTAGATTCAAAGCTGCAAGGGATTGCCGAGGGGTCTCATAATTCCCTATCCAAAGGCATTGATGCTCAATCCATTCAATTTGTTTGATTATCCCCAACGGAAGCGAGAGCGAGCAGAGGAAATATATGGGCATGCATGGAGTTGAGAATCGATTGAAGAAGTTGCAGCCTGCTTCCCTGGTTAAACAGGCAAGAAGAAGCAGATAACCTGCGCCCAATACGATCCACTAGGGGCATGAGATCATGGATTGTTGGCCTTGTTGTACCCATAGGCAAACCCAGATAAGTAAACGGGATAGAGCCAACCACACAGCCGAGCAAACCAGCAAGACGGGCACCTTCCTCATCAGACACATTCAAAGGGATTAAGGAGGATTTACTGAAATTAACTTTTAATCTAGTCGACTTGGCAAAAATCCCCAGTATATTTTTAAGAGCAATGAGCTCACTATCAACCGTAGGCAGGAAAATAAGAGTGTCGTCAACATATTGGACCATCGGGTAATCAGAGCAGTTAGATGGAATGGGTAAACTGATAGAGTTATTACTGCACATGTCATTTACAATGGACTAAAGAAGATCCACTGCAAGAACAAAGAGAAGAGGGGAGAAGGGATCTCCTTGTCTCACCTCACTCTTGCACTGAAAATGTCTGCCAGGCACAACATTCAAAAGAACAGAAGAAGATCCTCAAGACAGCAGAGAGTGCACCCAATTCATCCATCTCTCATTAAAAGCCATGCATTTCATGACCCCGAAAATGGCTTGATTCTCTATGGTGTCAAATGCTTTGGTGAAGTCCAGCTTGAGCAACATGATGGGCCGCTTAGAAGATTTGCATTGGTATAGGTATTCAAAACACCAGGCCAGGCAATCCTGTATTGAACGACACCTAAGAAAACCATACTGATTCCTGTGGATACACTGAAGAAGGACCCTTTGAAGCCAATTAGCAAGTAGCTTGGTCAGAAATTTGGGACATGTATTAGTCAAAGAAATAGGCTGAAAGTCTCCAACAAGCTTGGGGCTAAGTTTTTTGGGGATCAGAGTGATTAGAGAGCTGTTGAGACACTCAAGGTTACACTTGCCCTCATAAAATTCCTAAACCAGGTTCATGAAGTCATCCTTAATGATGTTCTAGCAGCGTTTAATAAAAAGCCCAGTGAAGCCATCAGGTCCAGGAGCACGGTCAGGTGGTATGTTTTTGACAACATTGTTAATTTCATCTTCAGAAAAAGGCTTAGAGAGATCTTCTATCCCATCAACTTTGGAGATCAACCTGTCCAGATCAAAGCCCATCTGAATTCCACTAGATTGACCCATTCTGCTCTTAAAATCAGCCCAGAACATGGAAGCCAACTTCTGGTGGTCAGAGGAATATCGAAGTGGTGTTGCGTCATCCCTTCCTCTTTGGGGAAATACCAACGTAGCTTCAAGCGACATCAAAAGAAATTTGTGGCGCCATTGCTGGGGAGACATCATCAACATCTATCAGGTTCCTAATCACAAATCTCATCTCCTTGCAATTTACATTATTTGCCATTTGCCTCTCATTTTCATCTCCCCCACTTCACAAAAATTTACCGTTTTTATTCGCCCTCTTTTTCTTTCACCGTTTTCTCGTCAGATCTATTCGCGTTCTTGCTTTTTAGTCATCATGGCTAGTTCTCCCCTCATCATTTGCACCCCCGAGAGAAAAGTTCTCAATTTTAAGCAAAGAGGAGGAGAAAGCCTAAAAGATACCTGTTATAGGATTTGCAATGCTAACAACAGATCTGTTCATAAGCAATCCACTATTGTTCTTCTTTAAAAATTTTATGTGGGAATCACCACTTGGTTTAGATTTGTTCTTGATATAATACCCATAGGGAACTTCTTAAGTTGTCCTCCTCTTGATGCTTTGAATGATATGGGAAGTTTAGTGGGTTCTCCTCCTATTATTTTCAATGAAACAGTTTTGACTCTTGAGCATGTTATGCAAAGGTTAGATGCTATCGAAGGAATGCTCACTAAAGAACATATTGAAAATTTGGATAAAAAGATGCATAATCTTGCTAATAAATTTGGATCAAAAGCGGGTGATGTTTTTAAACTATTAAGAGAGAAGGAACCCGTAGTCAATGAAAGAATTGAAGAAAGTCCTTCTCGGATTGATAAATTGGAAGACATTTTTAGTAACTTGAGCACTGCTTTTTATTTTGTTAAATCTATTGAAAAAACACTGGTAAAAGTTGGCAAGACTACTCAAGTCACTAAGAGCAAGCGGGCTGCTTCTAGTAGCAACAAAGGGGATCTTAAAATGATTAGTATTCATCCCAATTTTGTTGAAATAACCAATGATCCTTTTGATAAGAATGACTTCCTCAATTTTATGCCTAGAACTTTTGCTATTTTGCTTGCTAATTGAAAGTCCTAGTTATCGACCAGAGGGGGTGAATAGGTGATTTTTATGAAAGTCTTCACAACACGGTGGCTTCGAAGACAAACAAGTAAACTAAACCTATATAGTAAGCAGCAAAATGAAAACTACACTAGGCAAGCATTAGTCAAGCATACAATACAGTGAAAGCACGAAGACTAACTACAACTAGGTAGACAGGATCGGAATGGAAGATAGTACGAAGCCAAACAGATAAACTCTTCACACAGTGAAGTCAAGTGAATCAGGAAAGCAGACAATGACTTCCCGAACACAAATTGAAGAGTAATGAGAGTAGGGGATAGAACCAGTTGCTTGGTGAAGACAAGGATTTGGTAGACCAGTTCCAGTTGTTGTGACAATTGTATGTCTGGTTAGGGAGGCTGAGATTGAACTCAGAAGACCGTGTCTTCACCTTATTCCCCTTGAGCTAAGGACACCCAGCCCTCGCCCAATCACTCTGGTAAGTCTTCAAGGTAGACTTCCAAACCTTCACAGACTTCGTTCACTGGCAATCCACAATGACTCTTGGATGCTCAGGACGTGACGCCTAACCAGCTGGAGGATTCACAGTCCTCAAGTGTAACAAGTCTTCAGATCATGTGGACAGAAAGACTTAGGTGATGCCTAACACTCTTTGGCTCTGGGCGTTTTGGGCTTAGTCCTTGCAAGGATCTCTCTCTCAAATGCTTCGAAGGTGGGTTGCTCTCAAACGACAAAAGTTGTGCACTAACTTTGAGCAGCCACCAATTTATGGTGTAGGGGGTAGGCTATTTATAGCCAAGTGGCAACCTAACCTGATATGTCCGAAATGACCCTGGGTCACTAAGGAACCGACATGTGTCCATTGGTCGGATTTCAAACACACGCGGCAGCTTGGCTTGGGCTACAAGCAAAGCTGACTCATCCAGCTCTGGATAAAGTTTGCTCTCATTGTTTTCACTCGAAGACATAGGATTTGGTTGAGCATCACATCAGTCACTCTGACTTTGTTCACTTGTACCCCACTTAACAGTACGGTGGTTCCTATGACTCAATAAAGAAGAATGGAAACTACGAAACAGTTATGTCTTCGCACTCCATACACTTCAAGTGAATATCTTCACACGTCATAATCTTCATCATGAATGTCTTCACAAACCACCATTGTCTTCAATGTCTTCACACATTTTTAGGGGTCATCTCTGGTAGGAAAAAACGGATCAATGAGGGACTACTACCTGTGTTATCCTGCGATTCTCACAAACACATTAGTCCCTCAACCACGTTTGTCATCAATACTCCCAAACCAACTAGGGGTGGCACTAGATGCACTTACAATCTCCCCCTTTTTGGTGATTGATGACAAACTGGTTGAAGTTTTCAACGGGGATAAATGTATGTGAAAGTTCAGTTTTGTGAGCATTGTCTTCAGAGATTAAAAGAGGCTCCCCCTGAAGATGTGCATATGATTAGTTTTCTTTTGAATGCAAATGCACATTGCAGGTTTTGCTTTGTGGAGGACATCTTCAATGTATGAAGAAAATTCATCATGCATATGTAAAAGTAATGAAGATAATGATATGCATAATGAGAAATTGACGTCTACAAAATGACTTTATGCAGAATTTATCATCACATCACAAACATAGTAGCAAAAGTAGCAGACGGCCATCAAGTTTAAGTGTTACAACTCAAGAGCCAAATAGTTTCAAAATGAGAGTTGCAAGCACTTAGCAAAAATTAAGGCAACCACCCATATGGACTCACTTGAAGACTACCAACCTCATATGCTTCTCCCCATTTTGTTAGTAAGGACCAAAAAGGTTCGAAGACATAGAGTTTCTACGTGTTCCCAGTTGGAGACGAAGTTGGAGCAGCAGGGTCGATGTTGGAGTTAGGTGGAGCAGAAGGGCCTAGGGCAGCATCATGATGTAGTGAAGCTAATGCTGGTAAAGTGGCGTCGTCTTCTTCATCGACGACTCTCGCAACAACAATTGCAGCCAAAGATGAATACTCAGAATCTTCAATTGAAGGTGGTTGACGCAAACTTGCAGATTGTTGTGGCCTAGAGTCAAACTTGAAATTTTCAGTGAAGCCATCCTCGCGAGGATCATCTTCAGAGCGGAGCAAGGTAAGGCTCTTTCAGGACCACTGATAGGCTTCATGAGCAACAAAGGAATTCTTGGTGGCTAGATAGAGAATGTGATTTACATCCACTAGAATACTCTACATTTGGCGTTTCAACCATTCATGATGATTATCCTGCTTCTGATGTAAAGAACCAGAAGCTCACAGTCATTAAGGACACGCGAACGCTTCCGAGGCCTTTATGCAATAGTACTGGATGTGGCTTCAATATTGGTGCGATGCGGCACACGCAAGTTGCCAGCTAGGAGATAGTCGGGAGTAGTAGAATTCGGTACATGAATGCCTTTAATAGGTTGAGTGAAGCTTTGATATTCAGCATTCTGCAGATGGAGTGGCTTCTTTGCTGGATTAGAATAAATGGCTTCATAAGACATGTCAACATCAGGCAGAAAGATGACATGATTGTGCGCTGAAGGTTGATAGTCAACTGTGGAATGGAGCTTTATGATACGCATGATCCAAGGGGCATAGAACTTCAGGCCAAACAGATCAATTCCAGAAGCAACCAGCTGACGAATGAAGAAATCCTAAGTGTTGAGTCTTATGCCATTGACAATAGAGAAGACCAATGTCTTCATGGTGCCTTCGAGTTTGGCTCCAGAAGAGTGACCTTTGACTGGCCATAGAGTATGCCTTAGAATATGATATACTGTGTGGAGAAAGTACTCGAGGTCTTTAACAAAGAACTCGTTGGGATATTTAGTGTCTTGGGGCAATGGATTCATCATGCTCAGTATTTGACTCATATTTGTCTCGGGCTTCTGAAATATGCTCTGCAGTTCATCTTGATAGAGCTCACAACCTGGTTCATATAACTCACCAGGAGTGGGCAGGGAAGTAAGCTCAATGACGTCCGAAGCTTTGGCTTCATGGTGAACATCTCCTGTCATCCACTCAAGGACCCAAGTCTTCGGATCCTTGTTGTAGCTTCTAATGTGCAAAGTGGCATAGAACTGCAGCAGAAGCTCTTCATTGTAGTGCTCCTTGTCAGTCACAAAAGATAGCAGGCCAACATCTCTGAAGCAATCAAGTGTCATCACTATATATATATCACACTGCATGAATGTGCTGGGGGATTACTTGTTGCCACAGTGCATCTCTGAAGAAACGATCATCACTGTATATATCGCGAGCGAGCACGAGTTCAGCAGAGGCGTCGGTGGCATATTATTTGAGAAAATGAGGTGTTTGAGAGGGAGGTGAGTCATTTAGGTAAAAATCAAGGAAATGCCCAAGTGTTTTAGTCCATCTAAGTTGATTCAAAACTCAAATTGAAATCAAAAAGGCAATGAAGTCCAGAAGAAGAAAAAGAGCAAAAACAAGGGTGTCATAGGTGAGGACACCGCAAGATTGAACCCAAAACTAAGCACATATCCCATTGCAAGAAAAACCAATCTAGTTGGCCAAACCAAACCGACAGTTCAAAGAGAAATACAAATATATCAAATCATGCATATGAGAATTCAGAGAAGACGACTCAAATAATATTCATAGATAATCTGATCATAAATCCACAATTCATCAGATCTCGACAAACACACCACAAAAGAAGATTAATGATACATCCATTTTGCATCATGCTTTTATATCGATATTTATTGCATTATGGGCTGTTGTTACACGTTATATCACAATACTTATGTCTATTATCTCTTATTTTACAAGGTTTACATGAAGAAGGAGAATGCCGGCAGATGGAATTCTAGGCTGGAAAAGGAGCAAATATCAGAGACCTATTCTGCACAACTCCAAAAGTCTTGAAACTCCACGAAAGTTATTTTTGGAATTAACAAAAAGAAATAGCGAAAAAATTACCAGAGGGGAGCCACCCTGTGTCCACGAGGGTGGCGGGCGCGCCCCCTACCTTGTGGGCCCCCTGGCAGCCCTCCGGTGGCCATCTTCTACTATAAGAAGTCTTTTACAGAAAAAATCATAACCAAGCTTTCGAGATGAAACACCGCCGCCACGAGGCAGAACCTTGGCAGAACCAATCTAGGGCTCCGGCGGAGCTGTTCTGCCGGGGAAACATCCCTCTGGGAGGGGGAAATCATCACCATCGTCATCACCATCGATCCTCTCAGCGGGAGGGGGTCAATCCTCATCAACATATTCACCACCACCATCTCCTCTCAAACCGTAGTTCATCTCTTGTATCCAATCTTTGTCCCAAAACCTCAGATTGGTACCTGTGGGTTGCTAGTAGTGTTGAATACTCCTTGTAGTTGATGCTAGTTGGTTTATTCGGTGGAAGATCGTATGTTCAGATCCTTAATGCATATTAATATCCCTATAATTATGAACATGAATATGATTTGTGAGTAGTTACCTTTGTTCCTGAGGACATGGGAAAAGTCTTGCTATAAGTAGTCATGTGAATTTGGTATTCGTTCGATATTTTGATGAGATGTGTGTTACCTCTCCTCTAGTGGTGTTATGTGAACGTTGACTACATGACACTTTACCATTGTTTGGGCCTAGAGGAAGGCATTGGGAAGTAATAAGTAGATGATGGGTTGCTAGAGTGACAGAAGCTTAAACCCTAGTGTCGGTGTCAAAACCGGCGGATCTCGGGTAGGGGGTCCCGAACTGTGCGTCTAGGAAGATGGTAACAGGAGACAAGGGACATGATGTTTTACCCAGGTTCGGGCCCTCTTGATGGAGGTAAAACCCTACGTCCTGCTTGATTGATATTGATATTGTGGATGTTTACAAGAGTGGATCTACCACGAGATCAAGGAGGCTAAACCCTAGAAGCTAGCGTATGGTATGGTTGTAATGGTTGTTATTGTGTCCTACGGACTAGAGCCATCCGGTTTATATAGACACCGGAGAGGGCTAGGGTTACATAGAGTCGGTTACAATGGTAGGAGATCTACATATCCGTATCGCCAAGCTTGCCTTCCACGCCAAGGAAAGTCCCATCCGGACACGGGACGAAGTCTTCAATCTTGTATCTTCATAGTCTTGGAGTCTGGTCGATTATGATAGTCCGGCCGGTGATAGTTCGGCTGATGATGGTAGTCCGGCTATCCGGACACCCCCTAATCCAGGACTCCCTCAGTAGCCCCTGAACCAGGCTTCAATGACGATAAGTCCAGCACGAATATTGCTTGGCATTGCAAGGCGGGTTCCTCCTCCGAATGATAGAAGATTGTGAACACCAGGATAGTGTCCGGCTCTGCAAAATAAATTCCACATTTCACCGTAGAGAGAATAATATATATACACAAGTTCGATCTGCAGACGGCTTTTGTGGCATGACGTCACGCCACTACCAAGCCATTACTTGAATCGTTTTTTACTCTACCACCTCAACGCATTTAGCGAAGCGGTTTCCTTGGCACGTCTTGTCGAAGCAGAGACCGTGTTGCCCCTTAATCCGGGATTCTCATCAATACGGACTTGGGTAACCCAACCGCGCCCGTCGCCACGCCCCCTCTATCGAAGGTGAGTCCCAAACGGTCACGGAGATGGCTGTTGGTATTCTCCCTCTTTATAACGGGACCAAGGCTCGTTTCTTTTCTTCAATCCTCCATCGAATCCTCTCCCCGCTCCAAGTTCCAGCACCTAGAGCTCCAGATTCGAGCGCTTCGGACCTTCAACGATGTCCGGTTCCGACCTCCAGGGCCGGTGGATGCCCTCCTCCGTCACGGAGGAGGACGTGCTAAAGCTGCGGGAGGCCAAGTACTTGGCTTATGAGATTTCGCACAGGTTGCCTGCCGAAGGGCAGGCCATCCCCACCCCTGAGCCCGGCAAGTATGTCGTCTTTGTATCCCACCTCCGTTGGGGTTTAGGCTTCCCAATGGATCCTTTCGTGAGAGGGCTCATGTTTTACTATGGGTTGGAATTCCACGATTTGGCTCCGGAGTCTATCCTCCATATTTCCGCATTTATTGTTGTCTGCGAAGCCTTCCTCCGCGTCGTCCGTCACTTCGGCCTGTGGCTGAAGACCTTCAATGTGGCACCAAAGATGATCGGGGGGCATCAAGCGGAGTGTGGCGGGGCGGCCATAAGTAGGATGGCCGATGCCCCGTGGCCCGCAGGCTCCTTCCAAGAGGAGCTCGGCCCGTGGCAGCAAGAGTGGTTCTATATCACCATTCCGAGGGGCCGTAGACAAAAGCCGCCGCCCTCATTCCGCCCGGGACCTCCATGACGGTTGATGTTGTGGGTCAACCAAGGGCTCAATTGGGGGCCGTCAAAGGACGTGCCCCAACTGCAGGGCCGGATTCGAGATCTCCAAACGAGGGAGGTCGATATGGTGGTGGTAATGCAGGTTATGCTGATTAGGCGTATCCCGCCCTGCAAACGCCGCCCTCTCCGGCTGTGGGAGTTCAATCCGGAGGGCCCACGGATTCTTCAACACTTCATGGGTATGACACCCCTGGAGATGTACAAATTATTCTTCGGATCGCAAGAGGCGCATCCGGAATTGACCGAGGATGCTGGCCTAAGCTGCAATCGCCCGGATACTCAAGTAAGTAGTTCCAAGTCCGGACATACCGTTTGTTTGCCTTTCGATAATTCGCCTTATGACCAACTTCCTTCTAAACAGGAGTGGATAGCGGCAGCAAAATTGATACGGTGTCCGGCCCCCCTCCCCGAGACCGCGCCGGATTCCGTGCTGGTTCGGATGCTTGAGGTTGCGCCTCCAGAGGAAGGCGAAGGGGAAAGCAGGAAAGCTACTGCCTCGCCTAAGGAGGCTCTTGAAAGAGGGGGGATCGAGAATCCCTCCCTCCAAGGGGAGAAGAGGACTGCCTCCGAGGACCCGGGGGCAAAAGCCCCTAAACGGGGGAAGAAATCTTCGCCAGAGGGTCCTGCGTCCGGGGAGGCCCCGGCCGCACAATCTCCCTTAAAGAGTCAGCCCTCCAACGAGCCGTAAGTAGAAAGAAAGGAGTTTTATAATAAGGGACATCCCTATTTGTGCTTCTGAGGATAACTAAAGTTTTTACCTTGTAGTTCGGATCTCCGTCCTTCGCAAATGAGCTCGTCTTCGGGGGACCTTCGTCCGGAGATGATGGAGAGCGAGACGCCTCCGTCCGGGGCGCCGTCGGATAGGGCGGACGAGCCTGAAGTGTCGTCACGGAGGGAGCCCCCTGGTTTGGCAGAGCCGGATAGTTCGGCGCCAACTGGTGTACGGCTGAAGGATCTGCTTGAGAAGGCGTCTATCTCAGAAGATCACCACGCATTGATGAGCATGGTGATTGAAAGGATTTCGTCCGCCGAAGGCGGGTTGCATAATGCCGTCAGGAGTTTGCTGGCGGGGTTTGAGGTGCGTAAAAATGACACACCTTTTAACAGTTTAGCATATAGAATGCGCCCTGTATAGATAGTAGCCCCTGAGACTCGGTAGGTTGTCGAAATCGACAGCGTGCCGAGGATCAAAATCGCAGGTTTAAATTTCCGCCGTGCCGATGCAGGTGGCGGGTCGTCCGGGGGCCAGCCGGACTGATGGAGTTGCTGAACTAAAGCGGCAACTCGCTGTTGCGGATGCGGACATCACGCTAGTCAACAGGCGACTTGATGAGTCGCAAGGTAAGTGTTTTTGTGCGGTCACTTGGTAAGGGGGCCGAAGCCAGCTCCTTACAACATGTGCGTGAAATGCAGATAGTGCCGCTGCTGTGGAGAGCCTTCGGGCCGAACTTGCTCAAGCCAAGGAGCAGGCCAGAAGGAGTAATGCGGCGGCCTCGAGGGCGGCCGAGGAGTTAGCGGCAGAAAGGGCCGCACACTGCCGGAGCAGGGAAGAGATGGCCGAAATGGCCGTGAAGTTAAAAGATGCTACCGACCGCAATGAGGCTCTTGGGAAGGAGCGCCTAGCGGGGCAAGAAGACCTGGAGAAGGCCACCGCCGAAGTCAAGGATGCCCGCTCTGCAATGCGGGCTATAAAGGAAGAGCTGCGCCAGGCCGGAGAAATTGTAGCTGGCAAGCCTTTTCTGCTGTGCCGAAGGTTCACGGATCCAAAGTATGCTCAGCTGGGCCAACTGTGGGGTCCGGAGGACCCTTATATGGACTTAGCAGCGAGTGCGGCGGATGCCGTTGTGCATTTTCGAAGCCAGAAGGATCACAAGACGGAAGAGCTGTATTGGTCTCAATTCCATAGTCCGGAGCGTTCACTTCCGCTGACCGATCGTTTGGCCGAGTGGGCTGAGCTAAATAGGTTGTCCGGGCTTGCTATGAAGGATATAGTGACCCATGTCCGGCCGGATAGGCCCGAGCCGAAGAGTTACTTTGGCTTATTGCAGCAATTTCTTGGGGCGGTGCCGCATATCAAGGCGATGAAGCGGTCGGCCTGCATAGAGGGTGCGCGGATGGCACTCGCTCGTGTGAAGACACATTGGACAGAGATGGATGCCACCGCTGTTGCGACCCCGGGTTCGGATGATAACCGGTTACCCGCCGAGCACTATTTTGGCGAAGTGCTGCGTGGTGCTCGTGTAATAGAGTCGCAGTGCTCAAAAAATGTTACGTTCGAATGAACGTTTTTATGATGTAAAACAATATTTATGATGTAAGTGCCTTTTATACTTGTGCGTTCAAGTAATAGAATATCTCCTATGCGGCCGTTCATGTATACGTGTGTATAACCTGAAAGATGGCAGTCGTCGGCTTCAGCCCCCACGCACAAGGTGCGGGGGTGTTCGCAAAAAATAGCGCGTTTTCACACTTAATCCGACGTCTCGGTCCTGTAAAGGAGGTGGTAGCGTAGCAAACGAGGCAACCGGACTATAATGCTTTATCACTTTCACTTAGCCATGGAGTTCAAGGGTGGGGCTACGACATAGCCCCTGGGGGCACCGCGCTCTCCGAATTTGGGGCGCGTATGTGCCTGACCGGGAAATGGCCCTTCGTCAAAGCGGAGGAATTCTAAACATTCCCATGCTCGATCGAGTGGTTGACCAGTCTCTCGCTGTATCATGACAGTCAGTTTTCGGCTTTCTCTACTGAGGTGCTCGCCCAGCCGAACTGGGGCACAATCGCAGTAGTTCTCCTGGTGCCGCGTTAGCCGATGATACGGAACGTAAGGCAGCAAAACACAGGAGCCGGGCAAACCCAACATTTGACCAAAGACATGATTCGGAGCTGATGCATATAAGGCCTAACTCGAGACACCGAACACTCCCGAAGGTGTTCGGTCTTTACAATAGCGGGCAAAACAATTCCCTAAGCCCCGTGTGTCCAGGTACGGGCAAGTTCTTCTGGCGCGGCCGATGCCAAAACGCCAGTCTCCACTCTGGTTATAATGAGAAACCAGGGGATTATAGCAACAAGAGACAGTAAGAAAGGTTTACGTAGGGTCTTAGTCTGAAAAGAGTCCTTGCAACTGGTCCCTATTGCACGTCTGCGCCTGTGTCTCCGTTGTGCCGTATCCTGGACGGGTGTGCACGCTGTTCATCTGTAAAAAGAGAGGAACTTAGTTTGAAAAGAAATCGTGCGAGAAAGTGCATAAAAAATTGAAATATAGATTAATAAAGCTGAGCCTATGCTAGCTCATTATGGCTTATATGTACAAACCCTTGTGAAGGGGTGTGCGGCTAGGTAGCCCCTAGCTTATTCATTCCGGACTCGTCCCGCCGTGTCCGGGGTCTCAAGCGACCTTTTAATGAAATGATGCCATGTTGACCGGGCATTTTAAGCGTAAGAGACGCGTAATGTGGTAGTGCATTGAAGCGGACGAAAGCTTCCTGTCCCAGTGATGCTTGATAGCTACTTTTAAATGGGGCGACATGAAAGGTTAGCTTTTCTCGTCGGAAGTTGTCAGGTGACCCGAACACAACTTCTAGTAATAATGAAACTGTGCACCTGGCGTAAGGGCCTGGCGCCACTCCTTTGAAGGAAGTGCAGCTATGCCAAATTGTAGTAGGGTCTATCCCAACTTGCGGATTGTGTCCGGATATAGCAGGTTTAAGTCACTGCCGCCGTCCATCAAAACCTGCATGAATTGCAGTCCGTCTATTATTGGATCCAATATCAGGGCAGTCTATCCTGCGTTCCGGATACTTCTGGACTAATCCAGATGGTCGAAAGTGATTGGTTGTGACATCCAATCTCGGTGTTCCGCTGGGGTGGACCTTGCGACACTTGTCTAAGAGAGTGCCGTGTTGGTTTTCCGTACTATCACATGAAGTGAGTTTACTGTTTTGACTTCTTGTGGGAAAGTCTTTTGACTTCCGGTGCTCTGCTGGTGGGGTTCGTCATCGTCCTCACTTGGCACATCGAGCCCTTTGTGTCCGGTGTTGAGTCTGGCGGACTGTTTAAAAACCCAACAATTTCGGTTGGTATGGTTTGCAGGCCTTCCGGAGGTACTGTGGATTTGACATATCCGATCTAGAATTTTGTTTAAATTTGATAGCTCGTCGCTGTTGTCCTTAAGAGGCAGTGTTTTATTGTTTGGCCGCGAGCTTTTGAATCCGGCGTTGACCGCCGTGCCCTTTGGGCTTTTTTCTTTATTCTGGCGCTGATCTTTCCTGCGTCGTGATTTTCCGTTTCCATCTCTGATCTCGGATGTACTCGTGTCGCTGGTACTGCATCTTGCTAGCCAGCTGTCTTCTCCTGCGCAAAAGCGCGTCATGAGGCTTGTTAGTGCGGCCATTGTTCTTGGCTTCTCTTGGCCGAGGTGTCTGGCGAGCCATTCGTCTCGGACGTTGTGTTTAAAAGCTGCTAAGGCTTCCGCGCCCGGACAGTCGACTATTTGGTTCTTTTTGGTAAGGAACCTGTTCCAGAATTTGCGCGCTGACTCTCCGGGCTGTTGAGTTATATGACTCAAATCGTCCGCATCTGGAGGGCGGACATAAGTCCCTTGAAAATTTGCTCTAAACGCGTCCTCAAGCTCTTCCCAACTTCCAACAGTGTTTTCTGGGAGGCTTTTGAGCCAATGCCGAGCTGGCCCTTTGAGCTTGAGGGGTAGGTATTTTATGGCGTGGAGATCATCTCCTCTAGCCATGTGTATGTGTAGTATGTAATCTTCTATCCAGACTCCTGGGTCTGTTGTGCCGTCGTATGCCTCTATGTTTATGGATTTGAACCCTGCTGGAAATCCATGATCCAGCACCTCATCGGTAAAACATAGCGGGTGTGCAGCGCCCCTGTATTTGGGTGTGCCGCTATCTTCGGACACTTGTCGTGTTGTGTTATTTCCTGGGGCCCTCTTTTTTGGCCCGTAGATGGACCTAGTTGGGTCGTCCGTTTTCCCAGGATCATAAGTCGGCTTGTGTGCGGTGCTGCTTGTCGCTTTTGGCCTTTCATTTGGCCGTCTATCCGGCCAGGCGGCTTCTTTATTTTTTGACTGTGAGGGCTCTATGGCTTCCTCGTCAAATTCTGGCAGCAACTTGCGCTTCGGGTAGCTCTTTGTTTGATGGCCATTGCCATATTTGTCTGCGGTCTTGAGTACTTTGCTCCACTTCATTCTGAGTATGTATTCCGCTGTTTTGAGCTTCCGTTTTTCCTTCTTCAAACTTCTTGCAGTGGCGACGAGTCTTTTGTGAAGGTTCTTATGCTCCGGTGGTGTGTCCGGACTGTTGATTGCTCCGTGAAGGGGTTGATTATCCGGTTCATCCTGTTCGGATAGTTGCTTGGTTGTATGTTCGTCGTCCGCTGGTTTGCCCTGCTCTATCGCTGGGTCGTTAGGAATGCTGCTTTGATCGAGGCGGGACTTAGGGCGGCATCTACGTCGCCGTTTTGGTTATTTATCGGCGGGATTATCTTCTGCCGCGTCCCATTGTTCCTCGTTATCGCTTCCCTTTGGGGTGTCCACCATATGTATGTCATGTGACGAGGTGGCCTTCCAGTGCCCTGTAGGCGCTGGTTTTTGATCGTCTCCGGCATCGTCCATACCGTTGATGTCTTCGGAGTCGTAGTTTAGCACGTCGGTTAGATCGTCGATGGTGGCTACGAAGTGGGTGGTGGGTGGGCTCTGAATTTCTTCATTGCCCGCGTCCCGACCATCCTGGCCGTAGTTCGGCCAGGGCTCTCCGGATAGTGAGAGATGCTTCAGCGAATTTAAGATATCGCCGAAGGGTGAGTGCTGAAAGGTGTCCGCAGCGGTGAATTCCATGATCGGCGCCCAATCGGATTCGACTAGCAGGGGCGCAAGAGGTTCGGAGTCCGGCAGGGGGTCCGGCACCTCGGAGTCATGGGCTTTATGCGGGACAAGATAAGTATTCGGCTCCATCGCCGTAGAAGTTGCAGCTCCTGAGGCGGTGTCCAGCCATCCATCCTCGATCTGAGCAATCGGCTCCGGACTATGGGTCGGAGCGGATTCGTGTGCGGCCTCCAAGGTGCTGTCCGGCGGCAGAGTTAGGTCATGCCCATCGTGACAGTGCGGCACGCTCAACTGTGGCTCAGATCCATTGAAGATCAAGTCCCCGCGGATATCGGCCGTGAAGTTTAGGCTTCCAAACCTGACCTGACGGCCAGGGGCGTAGCTTTCGATCTGCTCCAGATGGCCAAGTGAGTTGGCCCGTAGTGCGAAGCCTCCGAATACGAAGATCTGTCCGGGGAGAAAAGTCTCACCCAGGACTGCGTCGTTGTCGATTGAAGAGGCCATCAAGCCTATCGGTGATGACACAGCGGAACTCTCAATGAAAGCACCAATGTCGGTGTCAAAACCGGCGGATCTCGGGTAGGGGGTCCCGAACTGTGCATCTAGGCGGATGGTAACAGGAGACAAGGGACACGATGTTTTACCCAGGTTCGGGCCCTTTTGATGGAGGTCAAACCCTACGTCCTGCTTGATTGATATTGATATTGTGGATGTTTACAAGAGTGGATCTACCACGAGATCAAGGAGGCTAAACCCTAGAAGCTAGCGTATGGTATGATTGTAATGGTTGTTGTTGTGTCCTACGGACTAGAGCCATCCGGTTTATATAGACACCGGAGAGGGCTAGGGTTACATAGAGTCGGTTACAATGGTAGGAGATCTACATATCCGTATCGCCAAGCTTGCCTTCCACGCCAAGGAAAGTCCCATCCGGACACGGGACGAAGTCTTCAATCTTGTATCTTCATAGTCTTGGAGTCCGGTCGATGATGATAGTCCGGCCGATGATAGTTCGGCTGATGATGGTAGTCCGGCTATCCGGACACCCCCTAATCCAGGACTCCCTCACCTAGTTTATGCGTTCCTTCGTAAGGGGCTGATTTGGATCCATATGTTTCATGCTATGGTTAGGTTTACCTTAATACTTCTTTTGTAGTTGCGGATGCTTGCAATAGGGGTTAATCATAAGTGGGATGCTTGTCCAAGAAAGGGCAGTACCCAAGCACAGGTCCACCCACATACCAAATTATCAAAGTAACGAACGCGAATCATATGAGCGTGATGAAAACTAGCTTGACGATAATTCCCATGTGTCCTCGGGAGCGCTTTTCTCTATATAAGAACTCGTCCAGGCTTGTCCTTTGCTACAAAAAGGATTGGGCCACCTTGCTGCACCTTATCTACTTTTATTACTTGTTACCCGTTACGAATTACCTTATGAAAACTATCTGTTACCGATAATTTCAGTGCTTGCAGAGAAAACCTTATTGAAAACCGCTTGTCCTTTCCTTCTGTTCCTCGTTGAGTTCGACACTCTTAGTTATCGAAATGACTATGATAGATCCACTACACTTTTGGGTCATCTAGACTCTTTTCTTGGGAGTGAAGAGCCTTTGGTAAGTTGAACTTGGTAAGGAAAATTTTATATAGTGTGCTGAAATTTACTATCACTTGTTACTATGGAACATAATCGTTTGAGGGGCTTGTTCGGGGTATCTTCACCCTGACCAGTACAGCAAAGAGTTGCTCCTCAACCTACTGAACCTACTGAAAATGTTTACTTTGAAATTCCTTTGGGTATGGTAGAGAAACTGCTAGCTAATCCTTTTACGGGAGATGGAACATTCATCCCGATTTGCACCTAATCTATGTGGATGAAGTTTGTGGATTATTTATGCTTGCAGGTATGCCCGAGGATGTTATCAAGAAGAAGGTATTCCCTTTATCTTAGAAGGGAGAGGCATTGACATGGTTTAGTCTATGTGATGATATGGGATCATGGAAATACAACCGATTGAAATTGGAATTTCATTAGAAGTTTTATCCTATGCATCTTGTTCATCGTGATCGTAGTTACATATATAATTTTTGCCTTGCGAAGGAGAAAGCATCCCTCAAGCTTGGGGGAGGCTTAAGTCAATGTTATATTCATGCCCCAATCATGAGCTCTCAAGAGAAATGATTATTCAAAAAATTTATGCTCGTGTTTCTCTCAACAATCGCTACATGCCCGATACTTCTTGTACTGGTTCTTTCATGATGAAGACTATTGAATTCATATGGGATTTATTGAAAAGTATTAAACGCAACTCTGAAGATTGGGATCTCGACGAAGGTAAGGAGTCAGGTATGACACCTAAGTTTGATTGTGTTAAATCTTTTATGGATACCAATGCTTTTCGTGAATTTAGCACTAAATATGGACTTTACTCTGAGATAGTAGCTTCTTTCTGTGAATCATTTGCTACTCATGTTGACCTCCCTAAGGAGAAGTGGTTTAAATATAATTCTCCCATTGAAGTAAAAGTAGTTGCACCTATTAAAGTTGAAGAAAAGACTATCACTTATAATGATCCCATTGTTCCTACTACATATATTGAGAAACCTCCTTTCCCTGTTAGGATAAAGGATCATGCTAAAGCTTCAACTGTGGTTCGTAGGAGTAATACTAGAACACCTACACCACCCGAGCAAATTAAATTTGAACCTAGTATTGCTATGGTTAAAGATCTCTTAGATGATAATATTGATGGGCATGTTATTTACTTCTATGATGAAGCTGCTAGAATTGCTAGACCCGATACTAAAAATAAATATAGACCTGTTGTAGGCATGCATGTTGTTCTGTTAAAATAGGAGATCATTGTTATCATGGCTTATGTGATATGGGTGATAGTGTAAGTGCAATACCTCATTCCTTATACAAAGAAATTATGCATGGTATTGCACCTGCTGGGATAGAAGAAATTGATGTTACAATTAACCTTGCCAATAGAGATACTAGTTCACCAGTTGGGATTGTTAGAGATGTTGAAGTCTTGTGTGGGGAAGTTAAATATCCCGCTGATTTTATTGTTCTTGGTTCCCCACAAGATAGCTTTTGTCCCATCATATTTGGTAGACCCTTCTTGAATATTGTTAATGCTAGGATAGACTGCGAAAAGGATATTGTTACGATTGGTTTAGGGGATATGTCTCATGACTTTAATTTTGCTAAATTTCGTAGACAACCCCATGATAAAGAATTGCCTAGTAAGGATGAAATTATTGGTCTTGCTTCTATTGTCGTACCTCCTAATGATCCTTTAGAAACATATTTGCTAGACCATGGAAATGATATGTTTATGAATGAAAGAAGGGAGATAGATGAAGTATTCTTTAAACAGGGACCTATTTTGAAATGCAACTTGCCTGTTGAAATTCCAAGGGATCCTCCATCACCCAAGGGTGATCCCGTGTTAGAGCTTAAACCACTACCTGATACTCTTAAATATGCTTATCTTGATGAAAAGAAGATATATCCTGTTATTATTAGTGCTAACCTTTAAAAGCAGGAAGAAGAGAAATTATTGAAAACTTTGAAGAAGCATCGTGCTGCTATTGGATATACTCTTGATGATCTTAAGGGCATTAGTCCCACTCTATGCCAGCACAAAATAAAATTGGAGAAAGACGCTAAACTAGTTGTTGATCACCAACGGCGGTTGAATCCTAAGATGAAAGAAGTGGTAAGAAAAGAAATACTAAAGCTCCTGGAAGCAGGTATAATTTATCCCGTTGCTGATAGTCAGTGGGTAAGTCCTGTCCATTGTGTCCCTAAGAAGGGAGGTATTACTGTTGTTCCTAATGATAAAGATGAATTGATCCCACAAAGAATTGTTACAGGTTATAGGATGGTAATTTATTTTTGCAAATTAAATAAAGCTACTAGAAAGGATCATTACCCTTTGCCTTTTATTGATCAAATGTTAGAAAGATTATCCAAACATACACATTTTTGCTTTCTAGATGGTTACTCTGGTTTCTCTCAAATACCTGTGTCAAAAGAGGATCAAGAAAAGACCACTTTTACTTGCCCTTTCGTTACTTTTGCTTATAGACGTATGATTTTTGGTTTATGTAATGCACCTGCTACCTTTCAAAGATGCATGATGGCTATATTCTCTTACTTTTGTGAAAAGATTGTTGAGCTTTTCATGGATGATTACTCCGTTTATGGATCCTCCTTTGATGATTGCTTGAGCAACCTTGATCGAGTTTTTTGGAGATGTGAAGAAACTAATCTTGTCTTGAATTGGGAAAAGTGCCACTTTATGGTTAATGAAGGCATTGTCTTGTGGCATAAATTTTTTTAAAGAGGTATTGAAGTTGATAAAGCTAAAGTTGATGCTATTGAAAAGATGTCGTGTTCTAAAGACATTAAAGGTATAAGAAGTTTCCTTAGTCATGTCGGTTTTTATAGGAGGTTTATTAAGGACTTCTCTAAAATTTCTAGGCCTCTGACTAATCTCTTACAAAAAGATATTCCTTTTGTCTTCGATGATGGTTGTGTAGAAGCATTTGAAATACTTAAGAGAGCTTTGATTTCTGTGCCTATTGTTCAGCCACCTGATTGGAATTTACCCTTTGAAATTATGTGCGATGCTAGCAATTATGATGTAGGTGCTGTTTTAGGACAAATAAGAAACTAAATGTTATTCAATATGCTAGTAAAACTCTAGACAGTGCCCAAAGAAATTATGCTACTACTGAAAAAGAATTTTTAGCACTTGTATTTGCTTGTGATAAGTTCAAACCTTATATTGTTGACTCTAAAGTAACTGTTCACACTAATCATGCTGCTATTAAATATATTATGGAAAAGAAAGATGCTAAACCTAGCCTTATTAGATGGGTTCTCCTACTACAAGAATTTGATTTGCATATCATTGATAGAAAGGGAGCTGAGAAACCCGTTGCAGACAACTTGTCTAGGTTAGAAAATGTTCTCGATGACCCACTACCTATTGATGATAGCTTTCCTGATGAACAATTAGCTGTCATAAATGCTTCTCGTACTGCTCCATGGTATGCTGATTATGCTAATTACATTGTTGCCAAATTTATACCACCTAGTTTCACATACCAACAAAAGAAAAAAGTTTTTCTATGATTTAAGACATTACTTCTGGGATGATCCACAACTTTATAAAGAAGGAGTAGATGGTGTTATTAGACGTTGTGTACCTAAGCATGAACAGGAACAGATCCTACTCAAGTGTCATTCCGAGGCTTATGGAGGACACCACGCTGGAGATAGAACTGCACATAAGGTATTGCAATCCGGTTTTTATTGGCCTACTCTCTTCAAGAATGCCTATAAGTTTGTCTTGTCTTGTGATGAATGTCAAAGAATTGGTAATATTAGTAGACGTCAAGAAATGCCTATGAATTATTCTCTTGTTATTGAACCATTTGATGTTTGGGGCTTTGATTATATGGGACCGTTTCCTTCCTCTAATGGGTATACACATATTTTAGTTGCTGTTGATTATGTTACTAAGTGGGTAGAAGCTATTCCAACTAGTAGTGCTGATCATAACACTTCCATTAAGATGCTTAAAGAAGTTATTTTTCCGAGGTTTGGAGTCCCTAGATACCTAATGACTGATGGTGGTTCACATTTTATTCATGGTCCTTTTCGTAAAATGCTTGCTAAGTATGATGTTAATCATAGAATTGCATCTTCATATCACCCACAGTCTAGTGGCCAAGTAGAACTGAGTAACAGAGAGCTTAAATTGATTTTGCAAAAGACTGTTAATAGATCTAGAAAGAATTGGTCCAAGAAACTTGATGATTCATTATGGGCTTATAGATCTACATATAAAAATCCTATGGGTATGTCTCCATATGAAATGGTTTACGGAAAAGCTTGTCACTTACCTCTTGAACTAGAACATAACGCATATTGGGCCATTAAAGAACTCAATTATGATTTCAAACTTGCCGGTGAGAAGAGGTTATTTGACATTAGCTCACTTGATGAATGGAGAACTCAAGCCTATGAGAATGCCAAGCTGTTTAAAGAAAAAGTTAAAAGATGGCATGACAAAAGGTTACAAAAGCGTGAGTTTAATGTAGGTGATTATGTGTTGCTTTTCAACTCTCGTTTAAGATTTTTTTGCAGGAAAACTTCTCTCTAAATGGGAAGGTCCTTACGTTATCGAGGAGGTCTATCATTCTGGTGCCACAAAAATCGACAACTTCAAAGGCACAAGTCCGAAGGTGGTGAACGGTCAAAGAATCAAACATTATATCTCAGATAATCCAATAAATGTTGAAACTAATGTGACTGAAACCGTAACACCGGAGGAATATATAAGGGACACTTTCTAGAACGTTTCAAACTCCGAAAAGGAATTGGTATGTGGTACGGTAAGTAAGCTAACTCCAAAATAGTTCTAATAGCAGTTTTTCACTGTTTTGGAATATTTAAGAAAATAGGAAAATAAGAAGTAGTCCGGGAAGGACACGAGGCGTCCACGAGGGTGGAGGGCGCTCCCTACCCCCCCTGGGCACGCCCCCTGCCTCGTGGGCACCTCGTGTGCTCTCCGGACTCCGTTTTCTTGCACGATACTTCTTTTAGTTGGTAAAAATTCATTATATAATCTCCCGAAGGTTTTGACCACCGTACCATGACAAATCCTCTGTTTTTGTTTTGAGTTGTTTCTGCAGTAGATTTAGAGCAAGATGTCTTCTCAAGAATCAGTCGGGGAGATTCGGGTGTCTCATCCGACACCGGGTCCAGGAGCAAACATCGATGCCTATCACTTTGGGCCATCAACGGAGGAGGAGATTGAGGCCGACTTGAAAAGGATAGATGCCATGGAGGGGGATCAAGAAGTTACTTCTCGTTTCCGAGCCAGATTCACAATGGGGAAACTACAGAGCTCAGCTATTCCAAACTTGGTCATCCCTTCCAATGTTAGATTTCTTTCTTATGAAAATATGAAGAAGAGTGTCACTTGTTCCCTCGCATCTATGCAACATCCATGGGTGAAAGGTACTTTAGCCGTCACTGGAGCATATCACCGCACTCAAGGGCATTATCCGCAAATTGGAGGAGCTCTTACGCTCCATGTGCGACTATCCATCATCACCACCACCTTCTTCACCAGCAAAGGAGGACTAATCACATGGGTATGGGCACTCCCCTTGGCAACTGCCAAGCTTGGGGGAGGTTCCCCGGTATCATATCACCATCACACTCCTATCTTTACCATTTTTCTTAGTTTGATCCTTTTGGTAATATATTGATCTAGTAGAATAAAGTTTTAGTATGATCTAGTTTTGAGTTTTTCTTTATGATTCCTCTATGTAATCAAGTTCATGAGCTATATATAATAAATATTAGTCTTGAGTCAAGGGCTTTGCCATCTTGCACTGATCAGGATCTTTCCTACACGAGGTGCTTTCCAAAGGATAAAATGTAAAAAGGGGAGGTGAAGATCACCATGACTCTTGCATAAGGTATAAGACAAAAGTAAAAGATAGGCCCTTCGTAGAGGGTAGCAGAGGTTGTCATGTGCTTTTATGGTGGGATGCACGAAATCTTAATGCAAAAGAATGTCACTTTATATTGCCACTTGTGATATGGACCTTTATTATGCAGTCCGTCGCTTTTATTGCTTCCATATCACAAGATCGTATAAAGCTTATTTTCTCCACACTAATAAGTCATACATATTTAGAGAGCAATTTTTATTGCCTACAACAATGACAACTTACTTGAAGGATCTTACTCAATCCATAGGTAGGTATGGTGGACACTCATGGAAAAACTGGGTTTAAGGATACTTGGAAGCACAAGTAGTATCTCTACTTGGTGCAAAGAATTTGGCTAGCAAGAGAGGGAAAGGCAAACTCAACATGTTGGATGATCCATGACAATATACTTTATTTCAGATATAAGAAAACATAACCCATTACATTGTCTTCCTTGTCCAACATCAACTCTTTAGCATGTCATATTTTAATGAGTGCTCACAGTCATGAAAGATGTCCAAGATAGTACATTTATATGTGAGAACCTCTCTTTCTTTATTACTTCCTATTAATTGCAACGATGACCAAAACTATGTTTGTCAACTCTCAACAACTTTATTCATCATACTTTTTATATGTGAAGTCATTACTCTCCATAAGGTTGACTATTATTGTTGACATTACCCTTGAGGTAAAAGGTTGGGAGGCAACACTATAAGCCCCTATCTTTCTCTGTGTCCGATTAAAACTCCATACCCATAAGTATTGCGTGAGTTTTAGCAATTATGAAAGACTAAATGATGGTTGAGTATGTGGACTTGCTGAAAAGCTCTTATATTGACTCTTTCCGATGGTATGATAAATTGCAATTGCTTCAATGACCAAGATTATAGTTTGTTAGCTTTCAATGAAGTTTATGATTCATACTTGACATTGTGGATAGATTGTTACCTTAGCATAAGAAATCATATGACAATATATATATATGTTGCTGTTATAAGAATGATCATGATGCCCTCATGTTCGTATTTTATTTTATCGACACCTCTATCTCTAAACATGTGGACATATTTTTTGATTTCGGCTTCCGCTTGAGGACAAGCGAGGTCTAAGCTTGGGGGACTTGATACGTCCATTTTGCATCATGCTTTTATATCGATATTTATTGCATTATGGGCTGTTGTTACACATTATATCACAATACTTATGCCTATTCTCTCTTATTTTACAAGGTTTACATGAAAAAGGAGAATGCCGGCAGCTGGAATTCTGGGCTGGAAAAGGAGCAAATATCAGAGGCCTATTCTGCACAACTCCAAAAGTCCTGAAACTCCAAGAATATTATTTTTGGAATTAATAAAAAATATTGAGCGAAGAAAATACCAGAGGGGGGCCACCCTCTGTCCACGAGGGTGGCGGGCACGCCCTACCCCCCTGGGTGCGCCCCCTGCCTCGTGGGCCCCCTAGCAGCCCTCCGGTGGCCATCTTCTGCTATATGAAGTCTTTTACCCTGGAAAAAATCATAAGCAAGCTTTCGGGACGAAACACCGCCGCCATGAGGCGGAACCTTGGCGGAACCAATCTAGGGCTCCGGCGGAGCTGTTCTGCCGGGGAAACATCCCTCCGGGAGGGGGAAATCATTGTCATCGTCATCACCATCGATCCTCTCAGTGGGAGGGGTCAATATCCATCAACATCTTCACCAGCACCATCTCCGCTCAAACCCTAGTTCATCCCCTGTATCTAATCTTTGTCCCAAAACCTCAGATTGGTACCTGTGGGTTGCCAGTAGTGTTGGTTACTCCTTGTAGTTGATGCTAGTTGGTTTATTCGGTGGAAGATCATATGTGCAGATCCTTAATGCAAATTAATACCCCTCTGATTATGAACATGAATATGATTTGTGAGTAGTTAAGTTTGTTCCTGAGGACATGGAAGAAGTCTTGCTATAAGTAGTCATGTGAATTTGGTATTCGTTCTATATTTTGATGAGATGTATGTTGTCTCTCCTATAGTGGTGTTATGTGAACGTTGACTACATGACACTTTACCATTGTTTGGGCCTAGAGGAAGGCATTGGGAAGTAATAAGTAGATGATGGGTTGCTAGAGTGACAGAAGCTTAAACCCTAGTGTATGCGTTGCTTCGTAAGGGGCTGATTTGGATCCATATGTTTCATGCTATGATTAGGTTTACCTTAATACTTCTTTTGTAGTTGCGGATGCTTGCAATAGGGGTTAATCATAAGTGGGATGCTTGTCCAAGAAATGGCAGTACCCAAGCACCGGTCCACCCACATACCAAATTATCAAAGTAACAAACGCAAATCATATGAGCGTGATGAAAACTAGCTTCACGATAATTCCCATGTGTCCTCGGGAGCGCTTTTCTCTATATAAGAACTCATCCAGGCTTCTCCTTTGATACAAAAAGGATTGGGTCACCTTGCTGCACCTTATTTACTTTTATTACTTGTTACCCGTTACGAATTACCTTATCACAAAACTATCTGTTACCGATAATTTCAGTGCTTGCAGAGAAAACCTTACTGAAAACCACTTGTCATTTCCTTCTGCTCCTCGTTGGGTTCGACACTCTTACTTATCGAAAGGACTAGGATAGATCCCCTACACTTGTGGGTCATCGATTACATTGAATAGATCTCCAAGAACATCGAGGAGAACATTGTATTGAAGATCAAAGAGAGAGAAGAAGCCATCTAGCTACTAGCTATGGACCCGTAGGTGTGTGGTAAACTACTCACACATCATCGGAGGGGCAGCAAGGTTGATGTAGATGCCCTCTGTGATTGAATCCCCCTCCGGCAGAGTACCGGAAAAGGCTTCCAGATGGGATCTAACGAGGTCAGAGACCTACGACACTGGAAAAGTATTTTCATGGATGCCTCTGGTGGTTTGCGAATATTTGGGAATTTATAGCGGAAGAATTAGGGTTGGAGGACTCCCTAGGGGCCCACAAGCCCTTAGGGCGCCCCCCTGGGGTGCACCTAGGAGGCTTGTGGCCTCCTATGGACTCTTCTGGCCCCCTCTCCTAGCTTCGTTGATGTCTTCTGGTCTAAGAAAAATTGTCACGAAAGTTTTATTCCGTTTGGACTCTGTTTGATATTCCTTTCTGAGAAAGTCAAAAACTAGGAAAAAACAAAAACTGACACTGGGCACTATGTTAATAGGTTAGTCCAAAAATAATATAAAATAGCATATTAATGCATATAAAACATCCCAAGTTCATGATATAATAGCATGGAACAATAAAAAATTATAGATACGTTAGAGACGCAATAAGCATCCCCAAGCTTAATTCCTGCTCGTCCTCGAGTAGGTAAATGATAAATACATAATTTTTTATGTGGAATGCTACCTAACATATTTATCAATGTGATCTCTTTTATTTGGCATGAATATTCAGATCCATATGATTCAAAACAAAAGTTCATTGACATAAAAACAATAATACTTCAAGCATACTAGAAAGCAAAATCATGAAACTTCAAAAATATCATGCCTAAAGAAAGTTATCCCTACAAAATCATATAGTTTTGTTATGCTCCCTCTTCTTAACACAAAGTATAAATCATGTACCACCCCGGTGTTAACCAAGCAATTGTTTCATACTTTTTAGTGTGCTTCAGCTTTTTCAACTCCTCACGCAAAACATGAGCGTGAGCCATGGGCATAGCACTACAAGTGGAATAGAAGGTGGTAATAGACAAAAGAAGGGAGAATGTCTCATATCAACTAGGCAAGTTAATGAACTATGGAGATGTCCATCAATTGATATTAATGTGAGTGAGTAGGGATTGCCATGTAACGGATGCACTAGATCTATAAGTGTATGAAAGCTCAAAATAAAACTAGTGGGTGTGCATCCAACTTGCTTGCTCATGAAGACTTAGGACATTTGAGGAAGCCTACTGTTTGAATATACAAGCCAAGTTCTATAATGAAAATTCCCCCTAGAAATATATGAAAGTGTCAAAATAGGATACTCTCTATCATGAAGAACATGGTGCTACTTTGAAGCACAAGTGTGGAAAAGGATACTAACATTGCCCCTTATGTCTTTTTCTCTCATTTTTTAGACTCCTCTTTTTTTGGAGACTTTTTTATGTTTTTTTTGGAGACTCTTTTGGCCTCTTTTTTATAACCTCGCATGGGATAATGTTCTAATAATGATCGTCACACTTTCATTTTCTTACAACTCAAAATTACAACTCAAGGTAAAGTCAAACTCATAATGATGGAACGGTGGAGTTACATGGCAATATATCTCAGAATGGCTATGAAAATGCCATAATAGGTAGGTACAGTGGCTATTCTGAGGAAGGGTATAAGGTGGGTTTAATGTACTGGCGAAAGTTGTGCGGTACTAGAGTGGCTAGCAAAGGTGGAAGGGTGAGAGTGCGTATAATCCATGGATTCAACATTAGTCATAAAGAACTCAAATACTTATTGCTAAAAACTTATTAGACCTCGAAGCAAAGTACTACTATGCATGCTCCTCGAGGAGAGGTTGGTAGGAGTAAACCATCGCGCGCTCCCGACTTTCACGCAAAGGAAGACAATCAAGAATAAACTGCGCTCCAACTTCATCACATAACTAGAAGACTATACGTCCATGCTACGGGAATCACAAACCTTAACACAAGTATTTATATAATTCCACAATTTACTACTAGCATAACTCTAATATCACCATCTTCATATCTCAAAACAATTGCAAGGAATCAAACTTCTAATAGTATTCAATGCTCTTTATATGAAAGTTTTTTTATTATATCCCCCTTGGATGCCTATCATAATAGGACTAAATTCATAACCCAAGCAAATTACCATGTTGTTTAGAGACTCTCAAAATAATATAAGTGAAGCATGAGAGTTCATCAATTTCTTCAAAATAACATCATCGCCGTGCTCAAAAAAAATATAAGTGAAGCACTAGAGCAAACTGCCTAGCTCAAAAGATATAAGTGAAGCACAAAGAGTATTATATTACATTCACGATTAATGTGTGTCCCTCTCAAAAGGGTTGTACAGCAAGGATGATTGTGGCAAACTAAAAAGCAAAGACTCAAATCATACAAGACGCTCCAAGAAAAACACATATCATGTGGTGAATAAAAATATAGCCTCAAGTAAATTTACTGATGAATTGAAGACAAAAGAGGGGATGCCATCCAGGGCATCCCCAAGCTTAGATGCTTGGTTGTCCTTGAATATTAAGTTGGGGTGCCTTGGGAATCCCCAATCTTAGGCTCTTGCCACTCCTTATTCCGTAGCCCATCAAATCTTTACCTAAAACTTGAAAACTTCACAACACAAAACTCAACAGAAAACTCATGAGCTCTATTAGTATCATAAAGCAAATCATTGATGACCCACAAGTATAGGGGATATATTGTAGTCCTTTCGATAAGTAAGAGTGTCGAACCCAATGAAGAGAAGAAGGAAATGACAAGCGGTTTTTAGTAAGGTATTCTCTGCAAGCACTTAAATTATCGGTAACAGATAGTTTTGTGATAAGATAGTTCGTAACGGGTAAGGAGTAACAAAAGTAACAAGGTGAGGCAAGGTGGCCCAATACTTCTTGTAGCAAAGGACAAGCCTGGACAAACTCTTATATAAAGCAAATGCGCTCCCGAGGACACATGGGAATTATCATCAAGCTAGTTTTCATCATGCCCATAGGATTCGCGTTTGTTACTTTGATAATTTGATATGTGGGTGCACCGGTGCTTGGGTACTGCCCTTTCTTGGACAAGCATCCCACTTATGATTAACCCCTCTCGCAAGCATTTGCAACTACGAAAGAAGAATTGAGGTAAACCTAACCATAGCATGAAACATATGGATCCAAATCAGCCCCTTACGAAGGAACGCATAAACTAGGGTTTAAGCTTCTGTCACTCTAGCAACCCATCATCTATTTATTACTTCCCAATGCCTTCCCCTAGGCCTAGACAATGGTGAAGTGTCATGTAGTCGACGTTCACATAACACCACTAGAGGAGAGACAACATACATCTCATCGAAATATCGAACAAATACCAAATTCACATGACTACTTATAATAAGACTTCTCCCATGTCCTCAGGAACAAACATAACTACTCACAAATCATATTCATGTTCATAATCATTAGGGTATTAATATGCATAAAGGATCTGAACATATGATCTTCCACCGAATAAACCAACTAGCGTCAACTACAAGGAGTAAGCAACACTACTAGCAAGCCACAGGTACCAATCTGAGGTTTTGAGACAAAGATCGGATACAAGAGATGAACTAGGGTTGAGAGGAGATGGTGTTGGTGAAGTTGTTGATGGAGATTGACCCCCTCTTGATAAGAGGATCGATGGTGATGACGATGGTGACGATTTCCCCCTCCCGGAGGGATGTTTCCCCGGCAGAACAACTCCACCGGAGCCCTAGATTGGTTCCGCCAAGGTTCTGCCTCGAGATGGTGGCGCTTCATCCTGAAAGCTTCCTTCTGATTTTTTTTTCTAGGGGAAAAGACACCATATAGCAGAAGATGGGCATCGGGGGTCTGCTAGGTGGCCCACGAGGCAAGGGGGCGCGCCTAGGGGGTAGGGAGTGCCCTCCGCCCTCGTGGACGATGGGTGGCCCCACTCTGGTGCTTTCTTCGCCCAATATTTTTAATATATTCCAAAACTGACTTTCGTGGAGTTTCAGGACTTTTGGAGTTGTGCAGAATAGGTCTCTAATATTTGCTCCTTTTTCGGCCCAGAATTCCAGCTGCCGGCATTCTCCCTCTTCATGTAAACCTTGTAAAATAAGAGAGAAAAGGCATAAGTATTGTGACATAATGTGTAATAACAACCCATAATGCAATAAATATTGATATAAAAACATGATGCAAAATGGACGTATCAACTCCCCCAAGCTTAGACCTTGCTTGTCCTCAAGAGAAAGCCGATATCAAAGAATATGTCCACATGTTTAGAGATAGAGGTGTCGATAAAATAAAATACGGACATGAGGGCATCATGGTATTCTTAGAAAAGCAACATTTATATTGTCATATGATTTCTTATGCTAAAGTAACAATCTATTCACAATGTAAAGTATGAATCAGAAACTTCATTGAAAACTAGCAAACTATAATCTCAGTTATTTAAGAAATTGCAATTTATCATAACATAAGAAAGAGTCAATATATAAGAGCTTTTCAGCAAGTCCACATACTCAACTATCATTTAATCTTTCACAATTGCTAACACTCACACAATACTTATGGGTATGAAGTTTCAATTGGACACAGAGAAAGATAGGGGCTTATAGTTTTTCCTCCCAACCTTTTACCTCAAGGGTAATGTCAACAATAATACTTTATGAAAACCTACATCCGATTGGATATATATATATATATATATATATATATATATATATATATATATATATATATATATATATATATATATCAGGATCTTTCCAACACATAGTGCTTGCTAAAAGATAAAGTGTAAAAAGGAAAGGTGAAGATCACCATGACTCTTGTATAAGGGTAGAAGGTAAAAATAAAAGATAGGCCCTTCGCAGAGGGAAGCAGAGGTTGTCATGCGCTTTAATGGTTGGATGCACAAAATATTAATGCAAAAGAACATCACTTTATATTGCCACTTGTGATAGGGGCCTTTATTATACAGTTTGTCGCTTTTAATTCTTCCATATCACAAGCACGTATAAAGCTTATTTTCTTCACACTAATAAGTCATACATATTTAAAGAGCAATTTTTATTGCTTGCACCGATGACAACTTACTTGAAGGATCTTACTCAATCCATAGGTAGGTATGGTGGACTCTCACGGAAAAACTGGGTTTAGGGATGTTTGGAAGCACAAGTAGTATCTCTACTTGGTGCAAAGAATTTGGCTAGCGTGAGGGGGAAAGGCAAGCTCAACATGCTGTATGATCCATGACAATATAATTTATTTCGAATATAAGAAAACATAACCCATTACATTGTCTTCTGTGTCCAATGTCAACTTTTTAGCATGTTATATTTTAATGAGTGCTCACAATCATAAAAGATGTCCAAGATAGTATATTTATATGTGAAAACCTCTCTTTCTTTATTACTTCCTATTAATTGGAACGATCACCAAAACTATGTTTGTCAACTCTCAAAAACTTTTATTCATCATACTCTTTATATGTGAAGTCATTACTCTCCATAAGATCAATATGATCTTTTTATTCCTTTTTATTCTTTCTTTTTCTTTTATTCCCTCAAGATCATAGCAAGATAGCAAAGCCCTCAACTCAAAACTAATCTTTATTATATATAGCTCACGGACTCGATTACATAGATAGGGATCAACACAAAAACTCAAAGCTAGATCATACTAAACTTTATTCTACTAGATCAAGATATAACCAAAAGGATCGAACTAAGAAAAATGGTAAAGATAGAAGTGAGATGGTGATACGATACCGGGGCACCTCCCCCAAGCTTGGCAGTTGCCAAGGGGAGTGCCCATACCCATGTGTTTATGTCTATTTCTTCGGAGGTGGTGATGTGATATTCTTCGCGATAATGCCCCTTAGGATATGGTTCTCTTCCTCGAGCTTATTGACTTGCTGCTTAAGATCCATTATTTCCTTACGGAGTTTAATCGTGATGGTTAAAGCTCCTTTCACCCATGTAAGTTGCATAATTGCGGGAGAACAAGTAACACTCTTTTTCATATTTTCATAAGAAAGAAATCTAGCATTGGGAGGGATGATTGAATTTGGAATTGCTGAGCTCTGAAGTTCCTCCATCATGAATCTGGCTTGGAGACAAGAGGTAACTTCTTGATCCTCCTCCATGGCATCTATCCTTTTCAAGTCGGCCTCCATCTCTTCCTCCGTTGATGGCCCAAAGTGGTCAGGATCGCTATTTGCTCTTGGCCCCGATGTCGGATGAGATACCCGACTCTCCCCGACTGACTCTTGAGAAGACATCTTGCTCTAGATGTGCTACAGAAATAGATCAAAACAAAAACAGAGGATTTCGTTGTGGTACGGTGGTCAAAACCTTTGGGAGATTATATAATGATTTTTTATTGACCAAAAGAAGTATCATGCAAGAACGAAGTCCAGAGGGCACACGGGGTGTCGACGAGGCAGGGGGCGCGCCCGGGGGGTAGGGCGCGCCCTCTACCCTCGTGGATGCCTCGTGTCCCTTTAGGACTACTTCTTATTTTTCCTATTTTTTTTAAATATTCCAAAACGGAGAAAAAATGCTAGTAGAACTGTTCTGGAGTCGGTTTACTTACCATACCACATACCTATTCCTTTTCGGAGTCTGAAACTTTCTGGAAAGTGTCCCTTATTTACTCCTCCGGGGTTACGGTGTCAATTACATTGGTTCCAACATTTTATGGGATTACCTGAGATATAATGTTTGATTCTTTGACCATTCACCACCTTCGGATTTGTGCCTTCGGCAATGTTGATTTTTATGGCACCAGAACGATAGACCTCCTTGATAATGTAAGGAACTTCCCATTTAGAGAGAAGTTTTCCTGCAAAAAATCTTAAACGAGAGTTGTATAGCAAAACATAATAACCTACATTGAACTCACGCTTTTGTATCCTTTTTCATGCCATCTTTTAACTTTTTCTTTAAACAGTTTGGCGTTCTCATAGGCCTGGGTTCTCCATTCATCAAGTGAGCTAATGTCAAATAACCTCTTCTCACCGGCAAGTTTAAAATCATAATTGAGCTCTTTAATAGCCCAATATGCCTTGTGTTCTAGTTCGAGAGGTAAGTGACATGCTTTTCCATAAACCATTTTATACGGAGACATACCCATAGGATTTTTTATATGCAGTTCTATAGGCCCATAATGCATCATCAAGTTTCTTGGACCAATTCTTTCTAGATATATTAACAGTCTTTTGCAAAATTAACTTAATCTCTCTATTACTCAATTCTACTTGAACGCTAGACTGTGGATGGTATGGAGATGCAATTCTATGATTAACATCATACTTAGCAAGCATTTTACGAAAGGCACCATGACTAAAATGTGAACCACCATCAGTCATTAAGTATCTAGGGACTCCAAACCTTGGAAAATAACTTCTTTAAGCATCTTAATAGAAGTGTTATGATCAGCACTACTAGTTGGAATAGCTTCTACCCACTTAGTAATGTAATCAACAACAACTAAATATGTGTATACCCATTAGAGGAAGGAAAAAGTCCCATATAATCAAAGCCCCAAACATCAAATGGTTCAATAACAAGTGAATAGTTCATAGGAATTTCTTGACGTCTACTAATATTACCAATTCTTTGACATTCATCACAAGACAAGACAAACTTACGGGCATCTTTGAAGAGAGTAGGCCAATAAAACCCGGATTGCAATACCTTATGTGCAGTTCTATCTCACGTGTGGTGTCCTCCATATGCCTCGGAGTGACACTTGCGTATGATATGCTCATGTTCATGCTCAGGTACACAACATCTAATAACACCATCTACTCCTTCTTTATAAAGGTGTGGATCATCCCAGAAGTAATGTCTTAAATAAAAGAAAAACTTTTTCTTTTGCTGGCATGTGAAACTAGGTGGTATAAATTTAGCAACAATGTAATTTGCATAATCAGCATACCATGGAGCAGTACGAGAAGCATTTATGACAGCTGATTGTTCATCAGGAAAGCTATCATCAATGGGTAGTGGGTCATGAAGAACATTTTCTAACCTAGACAAGTTATCTGCAACGGGGTTCTCAGCTCCCTTTCTATCAATAATATGCAAATCAAATTCTTCTAGCAAGAGAACCCATCTAATAAGTATAGGCTTAGCATATTTCTTTTCCATAAGGTATTTAATAGCAGCATGATTAGTGTGAACAGTTACTTTTGAATCAACAATATAAGGTCTGAACTTATCACAAGCAAATACAACTGCTAAAAATTCTTTTTCAGTGGTAGCATAATTTATCTAGGCATTGTCTAGAGTTTTACTAGCATATTGGATAACAATTAATTTCTTATCAACTAATTGTCCTAGAACAGCACCTACAGCATAATCACTAGCATCACACATGATTTCAAAGGGTAAATTCCAATCAGGTGGCTAAACAATAGGTGCAGAAATTAAGGCTTTCTTAAGTATTTCAAATGCTTCTACACAATCATCATCAAAGATGAAAGGAACATCTTTTTGTAAGAGATTAGTCAGAGGCCTAGAAATTTTTGAGAAGTCTTTAATGAACCCCCTATAAAAACCGGCATGACCAAGGAAACTTCTTGTACCTTTGATGTCCTTAGGACACGACATGTTTTTAATAGCATCAACTTTAGCTTTATCAACTTCAATACCTCTTTCAGAAATTTTATGCCCCAAGACAATACCTTCATTAACCATAAAGTGGCACTTCTCCCAATTCAAGACAAGATTAGTTTCTTCATATGTCTGCAAGACTCGATCAAGTTTGCTTAAGTAATCATCAAAATAAGTTCCATACACGGAGAAATCATCCATAAAAACCTCAACAATCTTTTCGTAAAAATCAGAGAATATAGCAGTCATACATCTATGAAAGGTAGCAGGTGCATTACATAAACCAAAAGGCATACGTCTATAAGCAAAGGTATCGAAAGGGCAAGTAAAAGTGGTCTTATCCTGATCCCCTTTTGACACAGGTATTTGAGAGACACTAGAATAACCATCTAGAAAGCAAAAATGTGTATGTTTAGATAGTCTTTCTAGCATTTGATCAATAAATGGAAGAGGGTAATGATCTTTTCTAGTAGCTTTATTTAATTTGCAGAAATCAATTACCATTCTATAACCTGTAACAATTCTTTGTGGGATCAATTCATCCTTATCATTAGGAACAACAGTGATACCTCCCTTCTTAGGGACACAATGGACAGGACTTACCCACTGACTATCAGCAACAGGATAAATTATACCTGCCTTCAGAAGCTTTAGTATTTCATTTCTTACCACTTCTTTCATCTTATGATTTAACCGTCGTTGGTGATCAACAACTGGTTTAGCATCTTTCTCCAGCTTAATTTTGTGCTGGCATAGAGTGGGACTAATGCCCTTAAGATCATCAAGAGTATATCCAATAGCCGTGGTTCTTAAGAGTTTTCAATAATTTCTCTTCTTCATGCTCTGAAAGGTTAGCACTAATAATAATAGGATATATCTTCTTTTCATCAAGATAAGCATATTTAAGAGTATCAGGTAATTGTTTAAGCTCAAACACAGGATCACCCTTGGGTAGAGGAGGATCCCCAAGGATTTCAACAGGCAATTTGTGTTTCAAAATAGGTCCCTGTTTAAAGAATAATTCATCTATTTCCCTTCTTCCATTCATAAACATATCATTTTCATGGTCTAGCAAATATTACTCTAAAGGATCATTAGGAGGCACGGCAATAGAAGCAAGACCAATAATTTCATCTTTACTAGGCAATTCTTTATCATGGGGTTGTCTACGAAATTTAGCAAAATTAAAGTCATGAGACATATCCCCTAAACCAACAGTAACAACATCATTTTCGTAGTCTATCCTAGCATTAACAGTATTCAAGAAGGGTCTACCAAATATAATGGGACAAAAGCCATCTTGTGGTGAACCAAGAACAAGAAAATTAGTAGAATATTTAATTTTCCCACACAAGACTTAACCATCTCTAACAAACCCAATTGGTGAAATAGTATCTCTATTGGAAAGCTTAATAGTAACATCAATACGTTCTATTTCAACGGATGCATAATTTCTTCGTATAATGAATGGATATTGCACTTGCACAAGCACCCATATCACATAAGCCATGATAACAATGATATCCTAATTTAACAGAAACAAAAGGCATGCCAACAACCGGTCTATGTTTATTTTAGTATCGGGTCAAGCAATTCTAGCAGCTTCATCACAGAAGTAAATAACATGCCCATCAATATTATCGACCAAGAGATCTTTAACCCTAGCAATAGTAGGTTCAACTTTAATTTGCTCAGGGGGTGTAGGTGTTCTAGCATTACTCTTACGAACCACAGTTGAAGCTTTAGCATGATATTTTATTCTAATAGGGAAAGGTGGTTTCTCAATATAAGTAGTAGGAATAATAGGATCAACACTATACGTAATAGTTTTTTCTTCAATTTTAATAGGCTCTACTACTTTTACTTCAATGGGAGGATGATATTTAAACCACTTCTCCTTAGGAAGATCAACATGAGTAGAAAATGATTCATAGAAAGAAGCTACTATCTCAGAGTCAAGTCCACATTTAGTGCTAAATTCACGAAAAGCATCGGTATCCATAAAAGATTTAACACAATAAAACTTAGGTGTTATACCTGACTCCTTACCTTCGTCGAGTTCCCAATCTTCGGAGTTGCATTTAATTCTTTCCAATAAATCCCATATGAATTCAATAGTCTTCATCATAAAAGAACCAGTACAAAGTATCGAGTATGGAGCAATTATTGAGAGAAAGCCAAGCATAAATTTTTTGAATAATAATTTCTCTTGAGAGCTCATGATTGGGGCAGGAATATACATTGACTTAAGCCTCCCCCAAGCTTGAGAGATACTTTCTCCTTCGCGAGGCCAAAAATTATATATTTAATTACGATCACGATGAACCAGATGCATAGGATAAAACTTCTGATGAAATTCCAAATTCAATAGGTTGTAGTTCCACGATCTTTGAAATATTTGAATCTCTTCTGAATTCTTTTATGTATGATTGAGTTATCTTTGCAAGTCTCTCCGAATTATCGGTTTGGTTTGGCCTACTAGATTGATCTTTCTTGCCATGGGAGAAGTGCTTAGCTTTGGGTTCAATCTTGTGGTGTCCTTTCCCGGTGACAACAGGGGCAGCAAGGCACGTATTGTATTGTTGCCATCGAGGATAAACAGATGGGGTTTATATCATATTGCATGAGTTTATCCCTCTACATCATGTCATCTTTCTTAAAGCGTTAATCTGTTCTTATGAACTTAATACTCTGGATGCATGCTGGATAGAGGTCGATGTGTGGAGTAATAGTAGTAGATGCGGGCAGGAGTCGGTCTACTTGTCACGGACGTGATGCCTATATACATGATCATGCCTAGATAATCTCATAATTATTCGCTTTTCTATCAATTGCTTGATAATAATTTGTTCACCCACCGTAATACTTATGCTATCTTGAGAGAAGCCTCTAGTGAAATCTATGGCCCCGGGGTCTATCTTTTATCATCTAAGCTTTCAATCTAATTTTATTTGCATCTTTACTTTTCCAATCTATATCATAAAATACCAAAAATATATTTATCTTATCATATTATCTCTATCAGATCTCACTTTCGCAAGTGGCAGTGAAGGGATTGACAACCCCTTTATCGCGTTGGTTGCGAGTTCTTTGTTTGTTTGTGTAGGTGCGTGGGACTTGTGAGGATCCTCCTACTGGATTGATAACTTGGTTGTCAAAAACTGAGGGAAATACTTACGTTACTGTGATGCATCACCCTTTCCTCTTCAAGGAAAACCAACGCAAACTCAAGACGTAGCAAGAAAGATTTCTGGCACCGTTGCCGGGGAGGTCTTATCTCAAGTCAAGACATACCAAGTACCCATCACAAACTCATCTCCCTCGCATTTACATTATTTGCCATTTGCCTCTTGTTTTCCTCTCCCCCACTTCACCCTTGCCGTTTTATTCGCCCTCTCTTTCCCAATCTCCTCTCTTTTCCGCTTGCCTTCTTCTTCCTCTCTCTTTCGCTTGCTTGTTTCTGTTTGCTTGTGTGTTGGATTACTTGTCGCCATGGCGCAAGATAATACCAAATTGTGTGATTTCTCCAATACCAATAATAATGATTTCCTTAGTACTCTGATTGCTCCTCTTAATGATGTTGAGTCTTGTGAAATCAATGCTGGTTTGCTGAATCTTGTTATGAAAGATCAATTCTCCGGCTTCCTAGTGAAGATGCCGCTACCCATCTAAAAAACTTTGTTGATTTGTGTGAGATGCAAAAGGAAAAAGATACGGATAATGATATTGTTAAATTTAAGTTATTTCCATTTTCACTTAGAGATCGTGCTAAAGTTTGGTTTTCGAATTGCCTAAAAATAGTATTGATTCTTGGAACAAGTGCAAAGATGCTTTTATCTCTAAGTATTTTCCTCCCACTAAGATCATCTCGCTTAGGAACAATATTATGAATTTTAAACAACTTGATCATGAGCATGTTGCCCAATCTTGGGAAAGAATGAAATTAATGATTCGCAATTTCCCTACTCATGGTTTGAATTTATGGATGATCATACAAAACTTTTATGCCGGTTTGAGTTTTGCTTCTAGAAATCTTTTAGATTCGGCCGTCGGAGGCACGTTCATGGAAATCACCTGAGGAGAAGCTACAAAACTTCTTGATAATATCATGGCTAATTATTCTCAATGGCACACCGAACGATCTACTAGTAAAAAAGTGCATGCTATAGAAGAAATTAATGTTTTGAGTGGAATGTTGGATGAGCTTATGAGATTGTTTTCTACTAAGAGTGCTTATATTGATCCCAATAACATGCCTTTATCTACCTTGATTGAGAATAATAATGAATCTATGGATGTAAACTTTGTTGGTAGGAATAATTTTGGCAACAATGCTTATAGAGGAAACTTTAATCCTAGACCATTCCCTAGTAATTCCTCTCATAATTATGGAAATTTCTACAATAATTCTTATGGTAATTTTAATAACATGCCCTCTGTTTTTGAAAATAGTGTGAAAGAATTTATGGTCTCTCAAAAGAATTTTAATGCCTTGCTTGAAGAAAAATTTCTTAAAGTTGATGATTTGGCTAGGAACGTTGATAGGCTTTCGCTTGATGTTGATTCTTTGAAACTTAGATCTACTCCTCTTAAGCATGATATCAATGAGTCTCTCAAAGCTATGAGAAGTTCCATCGACGAATGCAAAGAAAGAACCGCTAGATTGTGTGCTAAGAGAGATTGCTTTGTTAAAGCATGTTCTTCTAGTTTCCATGAAAATAATGATGAAGATCTTAAAGTTATTGATGTGTCCCCTATTAAATCTTTGTTTTGCAATATGAATCTTGATAATAATGGGACTGGAAGTGAATCAACTTTGGTTAAAAAGCGTTCCGATAATTTGGAGTTTTTAGATCTTGATGCTAAATTTTGTAAAAGTGGGATTGGAGAGGTCAAGACTTTAAATAGCATTGAACCCACTATCTTGGATTCCAAGGAATCTAATTATGATAATTGTTCGTTAGTATATTGTATTTCCTTGTTGCAATCTGTGTTGAATTCTCCTCATGCTTATAGTCAAAATAAAGCCTTTACCAAACATATTGTTGATGCCTTGATGCAATCTGTTGATGAAAAACTTAATTTGGAAGTTTCTATACCTAGAAAACTTAGTGATGAGTGGGAACCTACTATAAAGATTAAAATTAAAGATTATGAGTGTTTTGCTTTATGTGATTTGGGTGCTAGTGTTTCCACGATTCCGAAAACTTTATGTGATATTCTAGGTTTCCATGATCTTGATGATTGCTCTTTAAATTCGCACCTTGCGGATTCCACCATTAAAAAAGCCAATGGGAAGAATCAATGATGTCCTCATTGTTGCAAACAGAAATTTGGTGCCCGTTGATTTTATCGTTCTTGATATAGATTGCAATCTTTCTTGCCCTATTATTCTTGGTAGACCTTTCCTTAGAACTATTGGCGCGATTATTGATATGAAGGAAGGGAATATTAGATTCCAATTTCCATTAAGGAAAGGCATGGAGAACTTTCCAAGAAAAAAGATTAAATTACCTTATGAATCTATCATGCGAGCTACTTATGAATCAAGTGCCAAAGATGGCACTAGTTAGATCTATCTTCGCTTTTATGCCTAGCTAGGGGCGTTAAACGATAGCGCTAGTTGGGAGGCAACCCAATTTTCTTTGTGTTTTTTGTTTTAGTTCCTGTTTAGTAATAAAATTTGCATCTACTCTCTGTTTAGATGTGTTTTCATGTTATATTTAGTGTTTGTGCCAAGTAGAACCTATAGGATAACCTACGGTATGAGTTAATGTGATTCTGCTGAAAAACAGAAACTTTGCGCTCACGAGAAAAAATTCAATAAATCACAGAAACGTGATTTTGCATTGATTCTTTTTGCTGTAGATCAATAGACAAATTTTCTAGGACTTACTATTTTGGTAGGATTGTTGGATTTCCAGAAGTAACCGAAAGTGACAGATTGCTTCAGACTGTTCTGTTTTTGACAGATTCTGCCTTTCGTGTGTTGTTTGCTTATTTTGATGCATCTATGGCTAGTATGTAAGGGTATGAACCATAGAGAACTTGGAATACAGTAGGTTGAACACCTATATAAATAAAGAATGAGTTCATTACAGTACCTTATGTGGTGGTTTTTCTTTCTTGCACTAACGGAACTTATGAGATTTCCTGTTGAGTTTTGTATTGTGAAGTTTTCAAGTTTTGGGTACAAATTTGATGGACTATGGAATAAGGAGTGGCAAGAGCCTGAGCTTGGGGATTCCCATGGCACCCCAAGATATTCAAGAATATCCAAGAGCCTAAGCTTGGGTATGCCCCGGGAAGGCATCCCCTCTTTCATCGTCGTTCATTGGTAACTTTACTTGGAGCTATATTTTTATTCGCCACATGATATGTGTTTTGCTTCGAGCATCGTGTATGATATGAGTCTTTGCTTTTTAGTTTACCACAATCATCCTTTCTGTCCACACCTTTTGGGAGAAGCCCACTTGATTGGAATTTATTATAATAATCTATGTGCTTCACTTATATCTTTTGAGCTAGATAATTTTTGCTCTAAGTGCTTCATTTATATATTTTTGAGCATGGCGGTGGCTTAATTTTAAAGAAATTGTTGATCTCTCATGCTTCACCTATATTATTTTGAGAGTCTCTTAGAACAGCATGGTATTTGCTATGGTTATAAAATTGGTCCTAGAATGGTAGGCATCCAAGTTGGGTATAATAAAAACTATCATAGAAAGTGAATTGGATGCTATGATCAATTTGATACTTGATAATTGTTTTGAGATATGGAGGTAGCGATATTAGAGTCATGCTAGTTGGGTGATTATGAATTCAAAGAATGCTTGTGTTGAAGTTTGTGATTCCCGTAGCATGCACGTATGGTGAACCGCTTTGTGATTAAGTTGGAGCACAATTTTATTTATTGATTGTCATCCTTATGAGTGGCGGTCGGGGACGAGCGATGGTCTTTTCCTACCAATGTATCCCCCTAGGAGCATGTGCATAGTACTTTGTTTTCAATGGCTTGAAGATTTTTGCAATAAGTATATGAGTTCTTTATGACTAATGTTGAGTCCATGGATTATACGCACTCTCACCGTTCCACCATTGCAAGCCTCTCTTGTGTCGCGCAACTTTCGCCGGTACCATACACCCACCATAATCCTCCCTCAAAACAGCCACCATACCTACCTATTATGGCATTTCCATAGCTATTCCGAGATATATTGCCATGCAACTTTCCACCGTTTCGTTTATCATGACACGCATCATCATTGTCATATTGCTCTTTGCATGATCATGTAGTTGACATCGTATTTGTGGCAAGGCCACCTCATAATTTTTCATACATGTCACTCTTGGTTCATTGCATATCCCGGTACACCGCCGGAGGCATCTATATAGAGTCATATCTTGTTATAAGTATCGAGTTGTAATCTTGAGTTGTAAATAAATAAAAGTGTGATGATCTTCATTATTAGAGCATTGTCCCAGTGAGGAAAGGATGATGAAGACTATGATTCCCCCTCAAGTTGGGATGAGACTTTGGACCTTATAAAATAAAAGAGTCCAAAGAAGCCCATGAACAAAGAGGCCAAAGAAGCCCACCAAAAAGAAAAAAAAAGAAAGAAAAAAAGAAAAAAAGAAATAATAATAATAATAATGAGAGAAAAAGAGAGAAATGACAATGCTACTATCTCTTTCCACACTTGTGCTTCAAAATAGCACCATGGTCTTCATGGTAGAGAGTCTCTTATGCTGTCACTTTCATATACTAGTGGGAATTTTTCATTATAGAACTTGGCTTGTATATTCCAATGATGGGCTTCCTCAAAAATGTCCTAGGTCTTTGTGAGCAAGCAAGTTGGATGCACACCCACTTAGTTTCTTTTGTTGAGCTTTCATACATTTATAGCTCTAGTGCATCTGTTGCATGGCAATCCCTACTCACTCACATTGATATCTATTAATGGGCATCTCCATAGCCCGTTGATATGCCTAGTTGATGTGAGACTATCTTCTCCTTTTTTTCTTCTCCACAACTACCCTTCTCTTCCACATATAGTGCTATGGCCATGGCTCACGCTCATGTATTGCGTGAAAATTGAAAAAGTTTGAGATTACTAAAGTATGAAACAATTGCTTGGCTTGTCATCGGGGTTGTGCATGATTAAATACTTTGTGTGATGAAGATAGAGCAATAGCCAGACTATATGATTTTGTAGGGATAACTTTCTTTAGCCATGTTATTTTGAGAAGACATGATTGCTTTATTAGTATGCTTGAAGTATTACTATTTCTTATGTCAATATGAAATTTTATTTTGAATCATTTGGATCTGAACATTCATGCCACAATAAAGAGAAATACATTGAGAATTATGCTAGGTAGCATTCCACATCAAAAATTCTGTTTTTATCATTTACCTACTCGAGGACGAGGAGGAATTAAGCTTGGGGATGCTTGATACGTCTCCAACGTATCTATAATTTTTGATTGTTCCATGCTATTATATTACCTGTTTTGGATGTTTATGGGCTTCACTTGAAACTTTTATATCATTTTTGGGACTAACCTACTAACCGGAGGCCCAGCCTGTATTGCTGTTTTTTTTCCTGTTTCAGTGTTTCGAAGAAAAGGAATATCAAACGGAGTCCAAACGGAATGAAACCTTCGGGAACGTGATTTGTGGAACAAACGTGATCCAAAGGACTTGGAGTGCAAGTCAAGAAACAATCGAGGAAGCCACGAGGCTGGAGGGTGCCCCCCCCCTACAGGGCGCGCCCCCTATCTGGTGGGCCCCTCGGGCTTCCACCGACATACTTCTTCCTCCTATATATACCCATGTACCCCGAAACCATCAGGGGAGCCACCGAAAAACTATTTCTGCCACCGTAACCTTCTCTAACCGCGAGGTCCCATCTTGGAGCCGTCGCCGGCGCTCTGCCAGAGGGGGAATCCACCACGGAGGGCCTCTACATCAACTCCAAGTCCTCTCTGATGAGTTGTGAGTAGTTTACCACAGACCTTCGGGTCCATAGATATTAGCTAGATGGCTTCTTCTCTCTTTTTGGATCTCAATACCATGTTCTCCCCCTCTCTTGTGGAGATCTATTTGATGTAACTCTTTTTGCAGTGTGTTTGTCGAGATCCAATGAATTGTGGGTTTATGATCAAGTTTATCTATGAGAAATATTTGAATCTCTTCTGAATTCTTTTATGTATGATTGAGCTATTTTTGCAAGTCTCTTCGAATTATCGGTTGGTTTGGCCTACTAGATTGATCTTTCTTGCCATGGGAGAAGTGCTTAGCTTTGGGTTCAATCTTGTGGTGTCCTTTCCCAGTGACATCAAGGGAAGCAAGGCACGTATTGTATTGTTGCCATCAAGGATAAAAAGATGGGGTTTATATCATATTGCATGAGTTTATCCCTCTACATCATGTCATCTTTCTTAAAGTGTTACTCTGTTCTTATGAACTTAATACTCTAGATGCATGCTGGAGAGCGGTCGATGTGTGGAGTAATAGTAGTAGATGCAGGCAGGAGTCGGTCTACTTGTCACGGACGTGATGCCTATACATGATCATGCCTAGATAATCTCATAATTATTCGCTTTTCTATCAATTGCTCGACAGTAATTTGTTCACCCACCGTAATACTTATGCTATCTTGAGAGAAGCCTCTAGGGAAACCTATGGCTCCCGGGTCTATCTTTTATCATCTAAGCTTTCAATCTACTTTTATTTGCATCTTTACTTTTCCAATCTATATCATAAAATACCAAAAATATATTTATCTTATCATATTATTTCTATCAGATCTCACTTTCGCAAGTGGCCGTGAAGGGATTGACAACCCCTTTATCGCGTTGGTTGCGAGTTCTTTGTTTGTTTGTGTAGGTGTGTGGGACTTGTGAGAAGCCTCCTACTGGATTGATACCTTGGATCTCAAAAACTAAGGGAAATACTTGTGCTACTATGCTGCATCACCCTTTCCTCTTCAAGGTAAACCAACGCAAGCTCAAGACGTAACACATATCTGGATGTAATGTTCCATCTCCTGTAAAAGGATTAGCTAGCAGTTTCTCTATCATACCCGAAGGAATTTCAAAGTAAACATTTTCAGTAGGTTCAGTAGGTTGAGGATAAACTATTTGCTCTTCTGGTCGGGGTGAAGATACACCGAACAAGCCCCTCGAAGTATTATTTTCCATAGTAACAAGTGACAGTAAATTTCAGCACACTATATAAATGTTTCCTTACCAAATTCCACCTACCAAAGGCGCTTCACTCCCCGGCAACGGCGCCAGAAAAGAGTCTTGATGGCCCACAAGTATAGGGGATCTATCATAGTCCTATCGATAAGTAAGAGTGTCGAACCCGATGAGGAGGAGAAGGAAATGACAAATGGTTTTCAGTAAGGTGCAAGCACTAAAATTATCGGTAACAGATAGTTTTGTGATAAGATAGTTCGTAACGGGTAACAAGTAAAACAGGTAGCAAGGTGCAGCAATGTAGTCCAATCCTTTTTGTAGCAAAGGACAAGCCTAGACAAACTCTTATATAAAGCAAAGCGCTCCCGAGGACACATGGGAATTATCATCAAGCTAGTTTTCATCATGCTCATATGGTTCGCATTCGTTACTTTGATAATTTTATATGTGGGTGGACCGGTGCTTGGGTACTACCCTTCCTTGGACAAGCATCCCACTTATGATTAACCCCTCTTGCAAGCATCCGCAACTACGAAAGAAGAATTAAGGTAAACCTAACCATAGCATGAAACATATGGATCCAAATCAGCCCCTTACGAAGCAACACATAAACTAGGGTTTAAGCTTCTGTCACTCTAGCAACCCATCATCTACTTATTACTTCCCAATGCCTTCCCCTAGGCCCAGACAATGGTGAAGTGCCATGTAGTCGACGTTCACATAACACCACTAGAGGAGAGACAACATACATCTCATCGAAATATCGACTGAATACCAAATTCACATGACTACTTATAACAAGACTTCTCCCATTTCCTCAGGAAAAAACGTAACTACTCACAAATCATATTCATGTTCATAATCAGAGGGGTATTAATATGCATAAAGGATCTGAACATATGATCTTCCACCGAATAAACCAACTAGCATCAACTACAAGGAGTAATCAACACTACTAGCAACCCACAGGTACCAATCTGAGGTTTTCAGACAAAGATCGGATACAAGAGATGAACTAGGGTTTGAGAGGACACTACAGGAATCAGGCACTTTTTCATCCGCCATGGCTGACGGAAAAGGCATGCCTGGCGGACGGCAAAGTCCTTTGCCGTTCATCAGCAGACGACAACAGGTCCGACTGAATAGGCTACGGCACAGGGCTGGTTGTCATCCACTGGAGGACGGCAAAGATGACATGGTCTTTGTCGTCCGCCATCCCATGTCAAAGGACTTGGATAGCAGACGTGTCAACTTATGATCGTTAGGGGGTTAACGGTGCACTTTGCGGTCAGCTGGCTGATGGCAAAGACCATTTCATCTTTACCGTCAGCCAGCGGACGACAAAGTAACCAAATAGGCCAACCCCCAGGTTGCACAGGTAGCTGACACGTGGCATTTTGTCGTCTGCTGGCTGATGGCAAAGCTCTTTGCCGTCTACCAGGGGACGGCAAAGAGCCTGTATAGCATGTGTTTTTCTGTTTTTTCTTAGATTCATTCAATTTGAACACACAAGTTTGAACACACAAATTTCACAACAGACATATCCAACACACAAGTTTCATCATATATACATACATAACCAACACATAATTCCATCCATACATATGACAATAGTTTCACATTGTTCATCCAACACCTATCCATCCATATAACAAGTACCACATTGTTCATCGATACAAAATAAAAGCAGAAAGGGAAAAGAAGCACTCCATCCATGCAACTTCCGTGAAGTAAATGAAATCTGCAAAATGGGAAACAAGAAAGTTAGAATAAGAATACTAGAAGAAGAAGAAGAAGACTAGAAGGAGAAGTAAGCATACTTAGGTAAAATGGAGCTAACCCAGCTAATTATGCCATTTTTGAGTGAACTAAGCATATTATTCCATTTTTATATAAACCAGCTAAGTATAGGTATTTATTGAGCTAACCTAGGTAACTAAGCATATTAGAGCTAACTTAGAGCTAACTTAGGTCATTTTGGAGAAGAAGAAGAAGAAGAAGAAGACTAGAAGAAGAAGAAGAAGAAGAAGACCAGAAGAAGAAGAAGAAGAAGAAGAAGACTAGAAGAAGAAGAAGAAGAAGACTAGAAGAAGAAGAAGAAGGTTTTTACCCTTTTCCTTCTCATTCTTCTTCTTTTATTCTTTCTTTTTCTTCTTTTTCTTCTTCTATTATTTCTTTTTCTCCTCTTCCTTGTTTTTCTTCTTCTTATTCCTTATTTGTGTCATTTTAGAGCTTACATAGGTAATTATGCCATTTTTTAGCTAACTAAGCTTATTATGTCAATTTGGATGAAAATAAGGTAAGTATAGGTCATTTTTGTGCTAACATAAGTAATTATGCCATTTTTGAGCTAACGTAGGTAAAATGGATCATTTGGAGCTAATCTAGCTGAAATGGATCATATTGGAGCTAACCTACGTTAAATGTGTCATTTTGGAGCTAACTTAACTAATTATGCCATTTTTTAGTTAACTAAGCATAAATATGCCATTTTTACACAAGTAAGCCAAGTGTATGTCATTATTGAGAAAACCTAGGTAACTAAGCATATTAGAGATAACTTAGCATATTAGAGCTAACTTAGGTCATTTCGGAGGAAACAAAGCTAAGTGTAGATCATTTTGATGCGCCTAACATAGTTCACTCCTTCTTATCCTTCTCCTTCTTCATCCTGATGCGCCAAGAGCGGCAAGGCAGTGAAGGAAGTGGGATGTAGTTTTCTACCAGAATTGGCATGGTCATGTCACCCCACTGTGAGATCGCTGGTGCCACCACCATCGCGAGGTCATTGTCAGGCACCACCACCATCGCGAGGCCATCTTCAGGCAGCACCATCGCTAGGTCATCCTCAGCCACCACTATCTCTTGCCCATCATGAGCCACCACCATCTCTTGGCCATAGTTAGCCACCACCATCGCTAGGTCATCCTCAGCCACCACCCTGTCCTGCCCATCATCAGCCAGCACCTCCTCATCCCCATTCTGCTCCTCTTCTTCCCCACTCCATTTCGGATCATCCTCGCTGCTGCTTTTGCTGTAGCCAGAGTCAGTGCTACTTTGGCTATAGCCAGAGTCACTGCTACTGCTCCCATTGCTGACCAAATGCAACAATGACCGTTAACAATCGATGTGAGACAAAGCCAAATGTATAGGAAGAAGAGGCAGAATGTACTGGCATCGTCGTCGTCCTGGTAGCGCATGCGGCACATAGTCATGTTGAACACCTTCACGGTGAGTATGGCGTCGCCATCGTACCTGAAGAGAAGGAAGTACCCGTGCCGCAGGTCGTAGGCATGGTAGAATTGCTCCCAGCCACGACACAGGTACATGTGGCCATAGTTGATCACCAGTTGCACGTCCCAATGGCTGTGAAGCCCGCTGCCGGCTTGTCGCAGCTTCACATTCTTTGGCCGATGGTCGTCCAGCATCTTCATGAAAGTGTTAGGCAGCCTATGCAGCGTGGGACAAGGAGTGATGTAGCAAACAGCAGAGTTATCATAAAGAGATGGGTGAAGGGGAGATCTCTCCTTTTACATACCTGCCTCCTGGATGAATTCTCAAGTATGATACTGAAGAACTTGAAAGCATCCAACTCGTACTCCGGTGTGGCAGAGCGCAGCCTGCGGTGGCGGCCTCCCCCCATCTCTAATAAGCAGCAGAAGAGACCAATTAATACCCTTACAATACAACACTACAACAACACAAGTTTTGAGTAGAAGATAATCAACTACACTTAATTAATGAGAGCCAAGTTTTTAGACATGAAAGAAAACTGAGGAAAAAAGCAATGCACTTGTGCTCAACAACATCAACAGAGAATAGTAATCTAAAAAACAAAGCATATTTTATGTGGCTCTAGGTTGACATACTAGAGCTGAGCACAAGATTTATTAGTAGCACTAGTCATCAACCCGTGCCTTCGCACGGGCTAGACACAAAAATGTTGACTTTAGTTGAATTTCATATAATAACTATTTTAACTTCTTTCGGTCAGCAACCTAGGCAACTAACACTTGACTGTAATAATAATACGTGGTTTCTTGAGGGCTATGAAAATAAGAACAACATATACACGACTACTGCCCGATGTACTGTATTCACCCTCAACGAGATCATACAATCAAGAGGGAGCATTCAATTTGAACCAAAAACAAAAACTAACTAGAACTTGTGTAGTGATCAAAAACTAACATATTCTTCTACTGCCCTTGCTTTGAAAACTAGAACTGGTGGTTGTCAAAAACTAACTAGAACTAACATATACTAACTAGAACCCAAAACAAAAACTAACTAAAACTACCAAAAACTAACTAGAACTTGTGCAGTGATCAAAAACTAACATATTCTTCTACTGCCCTTGCTTTGAAAACTAGAACTGGTGGCTGTCAAAAACTAAGAAAAACTAACTAGAACTAACATATACTAACTAAAACCAAAAACAAAAACTAACATTAGTGTCGGTGTCAAAACCGGCGGATCTCGGGTAGGGGGTCCCGAACTGTGCGTCTAAGGTCGATGGTAACAGGAGATGGGGGACATGATGTTTACCCAGGTTCGGGCCCTCTCTATGGAGGTAACACCCTACTTCCTGCTTGATTGATCTTGATGAATATGAGTATTACAAGAGTTGATCTACCACGAGATCGTAATGGCTAAACCCTAGAAGTCTAGCCTATATGATTATGATTGTAATTGCATCTATGGATTAAACCCTCTGGTTTATATAGACACCGGAGGGGACTAGGGTTACACAAAGTCGGTTACAGAGAAAGGAATCTACATATCTGAATCACCAAGCTTGCCATCCACGCAAAGGAGAGTCCCATCCGGACACAGGAAGAAGTCTTCGGTCTTGTATCTTCATAGCCCAACAGTCCGGCCCACGTCACATAGTCCGGATGGCCGAGGACCCCTTTATCCAGGACTCCCTCAGTAGCCCCCGAACCAGTCTTCCAATGACGATGTGTCCGACGCGCAGATTGTCTTCGGCATTGCAAGGCGGGTTCCTCCTCCAGTTATTTCAAAGTACCTGCTTTAAAGGGCTATATTCGGCTTTCCATTTAATGTCATGCCCATCGCCTTCCGCACCTTCATGACTTCAGCTTCCATGTGTCGAGCGAATATGAGAGGTCGGGGTATTTTTACACATACCACCCTGACCACGTAAAAGAAAACCTATTAAGGAGATCAGGATTTTTAGATCCATTTCATACCAAGCGAGGAATCCGCAGAGCTTGCTAGGAGAAATGATTCCAACATGGCTAGCACTCCCAATTCTTCCTTCCATCCCTACGGCCCCAGAAAAGGCAATTGGGAGAAGTGTTCCATATCCCATAGTCAGCTGGTGGAGCTGCAAACACAGGGATTTCTTCCTCCCGCGGATCTAGTCCCCGTTCGAGCGGGATTGATTGCCTTCAACGGAGGGACTCAAGCAGAGAATTGCTCAATCCATCCATGGGGAACAGGTATGCTTTGTTCCCTACTTGTTGAGAGGCGCTGGATTTCCAATCCATCCATTCCTCTGAGGGCTTCTGGAGTATTATGGCCTCCAGCTGCACAATTTTACTCCCGCCTCCATCCTCCACATTGCGGGTTACGTTGCTCTTTGCGAGTTATTCCTGGGTTGTGAGGCCCATTTTGAATTATGGAGGAAGCTATTCTACCTTGTCCCTCGTAGCCAAGAGGGTCAATATTTGAAGTGGGCGGAGCTGAAGTATGGCGTATCGCCAGGACCAAATACCTATCTGGCACGCCGAAGAAGGCATCCGAAGAGTGGCCTTCCAAATGGTTTTATATCAAGGATGCCGCCCTCCCCGACCCAGTCCGAATGGGTCTCCCTAAATTTTCAAGCATTCTGTTGAAGAAACGCCACAGCTGGCGCCCTCGGAGCTTCAAGGAGGAAGAAAGCACGGAAGTCCGTCGGTTGACGAGCAAGATAAAGACGCTCGCTCAATCCGGATTATCAATAGTTGAGGTAATGGCAACCTCCATAGTGTGAGGGGTTCAGCCACTCCAATTTAGAAGGAATCCCATGTGGCACTACAATGGGGAAGATGATGCCACCCGCTGCGGTCGGAAGGGTCCGGATACCCCCGCCGCTTTCGCCAAGATACTGGTCGAACTGTACAAAGGGGTGAAAGAGGAGTTCACTTGTATTAAGTGCCGAGACGGATTTTCCATGTACAATCCTACTAGCTGGGTGAGTTCGAATCCCACTACTCTTCTCATTCTGCTCCCTGAGTCACTTTTTATGGACATTAATCCGTCCATTTATAACCGGAATGGTGAAAAACCACCAAGGAGCTCAAGAGCCCCGCTCCACAGCCAGAGGACCACAATCGTGACCTCGACCCCAAATTCAAAGTGGATCCGGACATATTCATGGAGCTCGAGGACGGGGTGTTCTACCAGGCGAGCCATGATGGCACGGAAGTGGCCATCACTGCTGACTATCCCGGTCTTCTCCCCGCCTCACATGTAAGTAATTAGGAGACATCTCTTCAAAAAGAGCTTCCTCGTTACATCGCACCCACCGCACTGTCTCATGCTCTAAAGGGGAGGCGCTCAGCATGCCATACTGCACCTAAGGCGCTTCTCAAGAGAGCGGTGCCTATGTCGGGCGGGCCTTCAAAGAGGAAGGCGAATGGAAATATAACCGAGCCTTCATCGAAGAGGTATGGTTATTAAATACACTCCTTGCCTGTCGCATTAAGGTGTGACATTGTCCGTTGTGTCTTTTTAGGAAGAACATTCGTTGGACTATGTCCGGGGATCCTGTCAGTCATGCCTCCACCAGCCGGATTCCAGATCCTGCTTCCAAGACAGAGGATGGTGCGGGAGTGATGCTGGATTGTCTTTCAGACGAAGATTTGGATGATGTATTCATTACAAACTCTAAAGTGGAAAGCGCCATGAATCATCGGCGCCGGTGGGCCGCACTTTGAGACCCCGACTTTTCAAAAGAGGCATTCAACGCCTTCAGCTCGACTGATGCATACATCCGAGCTGCTCAAGATGGGCTTACCAAAGCCACTGACCAATATTTCAAAGATATGCGGGTAAGTACATATTTGTACAAATCTGATAATTATATATACCAGTAGCCCCCGAGACTTGAAATAGTTGGTACAACTGATTTAAGGATCATTCTATCACCAGGTTCTCACACCGATGAACAACCTGTTGTCTCAAGACCTGGAAAAGTGTCGGACCCTGCTAGCGACTGCTACTGCCGAACTGGAGAAATCCAAGAAGGCATTGATACATCTCCAACGTATCTATAATTTTTAATTGTTCCATGCTATTATATTACATGTTTTGGATGTTTATGGGCTTTCTAAACACTTTTATATCATTTTTTGGACTAACCTATTAACCGGAGGCCCAGCCCAAATTGCTGTTTTTTGGCCTGTTTCAGTGTTTCGCAGAAAAGGAATATCAAACGGAGTCCAAACGGAATGAAACCTTCAGGAGGAATATTTTTGGAACAAACACAATCCAGGAGACTTGGAGTGGATGTCAAGAAGCAGCCAAGGCGGCCACGAGGGTGCAAGGCGGGCCCTAGGGGGGGCGCCCCCTGCCTCGTGGGCCCCTCATGGCCCCCCTGACCGACTTCCTTCGCCTATATATATCTACATACCCCGAAAACATCCAGGAGCAACACGAAAAACTTTTTCCACCGCCGCAACCTTCTGTACCCATGAGATCCCACCTTGGAGCCTTTTCTGGCACTCCGCCGGAGGGGGAATCGATCATGGAGGGCTTCTACATCAACGCCATAGTCTATATGATCTCGCTGTAAAACACAGAAACTTTAGCGCTCACGAGAATTGTTGTCATTTTTTAGTGGAGAGTGATTTGAAGTTGATTATTTTTGCAGATGATTAATAGACAAATTCCTCACGGCCACCAATTTATGTCAGAAAATTTGGAGTTACAGAACTATTCTAAAGTTACAGATTGCTACAGACTATTCTGTTTTTGGCAGATTCTATTTTCGTGTGTTGTTTGCTTATTTTGATGAGTCTATGGCTAGTATTGGGGGGTATGAACCATAGAGAAGTTGGAGTGCAGTAGGTTTAACACTAATATAAATAAAGAATGAGTTCATTACAGTACCTTGAGTAGTGATTTTTCTTTCTTACACTAACGGAGCTTATGAGATTTTTTGTTGAGTTTTGTGTTGTGAAGTTTTCATGTTTTGGGTAAGATTTGATGGATTATGGAACAAGGAGTGGCAAGAGATTAAGATTGGGGATGCCCATGGCACCCCAATATAAAATCAAGGACAACCAAAAGCCTAAGCTTGGGGATGCCCCAGAAGGCATCCCCTCTTTCGTCTTCATCTATCGGTAACTTTACTTGGGGCTATATTTTTATTCACCACATGATATGTGTTTTGCTTGGAGCGTCTTGTATGATATGAGTCTTTGATTTTTAGTTTACCACAATCATCCTTGCTGTACACACCTTTTAAGAGAGACACACATGATTCGGAATATATTAGAATACTCTATGTGCTTCACTTATATCTTTTGAGCTAGAAATTTTCCTCTAGTACTTCACTTAAATCTTTTTAGAGCACGGTGGTGGTTTTATTTTGTAGAAATTATTGATCTATCATGCTTCACTTATATCATTTTGAGAGTCTTTTAAAACAGCATGGTATTTGCTTTGGTTATGAAAATAGTCCTAATGTGATGGGCATCCAAGTTGCGTATAATAAAAACTATCATATAGAGTGCATTGAACACTATGACAATTTGATACTTGATAATTGTTTTGAGACATAAAGGTGGTAATGTTAGAGTCATGCTAGTTGGGAAATTGTGAAATTAAGAAATACTTGTGTTAAAGTTGGCAAGTCCCATAGCATGCACATATGGTAAAGTTATGTAACAAATTTGTAGCATGGGGTGCTCTTTGAGTGCTTTCCTTATGAGTGGCGGTCAGGGATGAGCCATGGTCTTTTCCTACCAATCTATCCCTCTAGGGGCATTCATAGTAGTACTTTGCTTTGATGGCTAATAATTTTTTGCAATAAGTATATGAGTTCTTTATGACTAATGTGAGTCCATGGATTATACACACTCTTACCTTTCTGCATTATTGCTAGCCTCTACGGTACCGTGCATTGCCCTTTCTCACCTTTAGAGTTGGAGCAAACTTCGCCGGTGCATCCAAACTCCGTGATATGATATGCTCTATCACACACAAACCTCCTTATATCTTCCTCAAAACAGCCACCATACCTACCTATTATGGCATTTCCATAGCCATTCCGAGATATATTGCCATGCAACTTTCCACCGTTTTGTTTATTATGACACGCTCCATCATTGTCATATTGCTCTTTGCATGATCATGTAGTTGACATCGTAATTGTGGCAAGTCAACCTTTATAATTCTTTCATACATGTCACTCTTGATTCATCACATATCCCGGTACACCGCCGGACGCATTTGAGGGACTCCTGGATTAGGGGGTATCCGGACAGCCGGGCTATATACTTTGGCCGGACTGATGGACCGTGAAGATACAAGACTCAAGACTTCATCCCATGTCCGGATGGGACTCTCCTCTATGTGGAAGACAAGCTTGGCGATTCGGATATTATATTTCCTTCCTTGTAACCGACTCCATGTAAACCCTAGCTCTCTTCGGTGTCTATATAAACCGGAGAGTTTAGTCCGTATGAGGACGATTACAACATTCATAATCATCATAGGCTAGCTTCTAGGGTTTAGCCTCTACGATCTCGTGGTAGATCAACTCTTGTAACACTCATATCATCAATATCAATCAAGTAGGAAGTAGGGTTTTACCTCCATCGAGAGGGCCCGAACCTGGGTAAACATTGTGTCCCTTGCCTCCTATTACCATTAGCCTTAGACGCACAGATCGGGACCCCCCACCTGAGATCCGCCGGTTTTGACACCCACATTGGTGCTTTCATTGAGAGTTCCTCTGTGTCCTCGCTGCAAGGCTCGATGGCTCCTTCAATCATCAACAACAACACGGTCCAGGGTGAGAATTTCTCCCCCGGACAGATCTTCGTGTTCGGCGGCTTCGCACTGCGGGCCAATTCGGTTGGCCATCTGGAGAATATCGACAGCTACGCCCCTGGCCATCAGGTCAGGTTCGGAAACCTAAACTACACGGCCGATATCCGCAGAGACTTGATCTTCAACGTATTCGGGCCTATGCCGAGAGCGCCGGATAGTCATGATGGGCACGGCTTAGACCTGCTGACGGACAACGCTCGGGATATCGCCCCTACTGGAGCCCCAGACCTAAATCCAGGGTAGATTGTGTCACCCGAGGACGGGTGGATGGACGCCGCCCCGGAGGCCGCATACCCATCGGCGGTAGAGCCAAACACAGACTTCACCCCCAAGGAAGCCTGTGACACCGGATCCCCAGACTCGTATCCGGCTGTAGGTCCCAGTCTGCACACCCCCGAGCCTGCTGAACCTGGTTGGGCTCCGGTAATGGAGTTCACCGCTGTGGATATCTTCCAGCACTCGCCCTTTGGCGACATTCTAAACTCATTAATGTCTCTCCTTTGTCAGGAGACTCTTGGCCGAACTATGTCCGGCTCGAGTGTTAAGCTGGCGACGAGAGAATTCGTTGCCCACCCACCACCCACTTCATAGCCACGGTCGATAATTTGACCGACCTGCTTGAGTTCGACTACGAAGACATCGACAGTTTGGACGACGATGTAGGAGAAGAACAGGAACCACCACCCACGGGGCGGTGGACAGCCACCTCTTCATATGACATATATATGGTGGACACTCCGAAAGAAACCAATGGCGATGAGGCAATGGAGGATAACCCCTCAAAGAAGAAAGCAAAGCATGGGTGTCGCAAGTGCCGCTCCAAGCCCCGCCACAGAAATACCGGCACTGGAGATGAAAACAATCCGGACGGTGCCGAAGATGAATACAACCCCGATCAGCCTGCCTTCGAGCAGGCCGAGCTGGAAGACGGGCAGGTCAGCCCAGATGAACAGGCGACGGACGGGTATCCGAAGGAGGACAACTACATGCCCCCCTCCGAAGACAAGATTAGCCTCAGCGACGATGAGTTCGGCGTGCCTGAGGACCCCATGGAGCAGGAGCGCTTCAAGCGCCGGCTTATGGCCACTGCGAGGAGCCTGAAAAAGAAGCAGCAACAACTCCAAGCTGATCAAGACCTTCTCACAGACAGATGGACAGAAGTCCTGGAAGCCGAGGAATATGGACTCGAGCGCCACACGGCTGACCGGCCACCTCGTGGCCGGGATAAAACGGCATATCAGCCCGAATACCAGCCCGCACCCCAACGCCAGTTTACTATGGCCCGGGGCAATACGCAGGACCTGCGAGACAAAATGGAAAACAACGCAGGACAACCAAGATCGATCCACGGATCACGGGGGCGCGCCATAGCACATGACGATGACCGTCATACCGGATACACTAACAATAAATCCGGCCGGGCCGAACACAACCGACCAGACTTAGTCGGACAGCGTCGCGACATAGCCCGGCACAGAGGCGCCACACACCCCCTTTGCTTCTCTGATGAAGTAATGGATCATGAATTCCCAGAAGGGTTTAAGCCCATTAACATTGAATCATACGATGGCGCAACAGACCCCGCAGTATGGATCGAAGATTTCCCTCTCCACATTCACATGGCCCGCGGAGACGATCTACACGCCATCAAATATCTTCCCCTTAAGCTCAAAGGACCAGCCAGGCACTGGCTAAATATCTTGCCAGCAAATTCCATTGGTAGTTGGGAAAACCTGGAGGACACTTTCCTCGACAACTTCTAGGGCACATACGTGCGACCACCGGATGCTGATGACTTGAGCCACATTACCCAACAGCTCGGAGAGTCAGCTAGAAAATTCTGGACTCGGTTCCTAACTAAAAAGAACCAAAGTGTCGACTGCTCGGATGCTGAAGCCCTGGCAGCCTTTAAGCATAATATCCGCGACGAGTGGCTTGCCCGGCACCTCGGCCAGGAAAAACCAAAATCCATGGCGGCCCTCACGACACTCATGACACGCTTTTGCGCAGGCGAGGATAGCTGGTTGGCTCGCAGTAGCACCACACCAATAAACTCAGGCACTTCAAACGTCCGCGACAATAACGACAAGCCACGGTGTAACAGACATAAGCGTCGGAACAATGGCGATAACACTGAAGACACGGCAGTCAATGCCGGATTTAGTGGCTCAAAATCCGGTCAGCGAAAAAAGCCGTTCAAAAGAAACAATCAGGGACCGTCCAGTCTGGATCGCATACTTGACCGCTCATGCCAAATTCACGGCACCCCAGATAAGCCAGCAAATCACACTAATAGAGACTGTTGGGTTTTTAAGCAGGCCAGCAAGATAAATGCCGAGAACAAGGACAAGGGGCTGCACAGCGATGATGACGATGAGCCCCGGCGTTCGAACACGGGGGGATAGAAGAAATCCCCCCCCCAGGTGAAAACGGTCAACATGATCTATGCTACCCACATTCCCAAACGGGAACAAAAGCGAGCACTGAGGGACGTCTATGCGATGGAGCCAGTCGCCCCAAAATTCAACCCATGGTCAGCCTGTCCGATCACCTTTGATCATAGGGATCACCCTACTAGCATCTGTCGCGGTGGTTCGACCGCATTGGTTCTTGACCCAATAATTGACGGATTTCACCTCACACGAGTCCTTATGGACGGAGGCAGCAGCCTGAACCTGCTTTATCAGGACACAGTGCACAAAATGGGCATCGACCCTTCAAGGATCAAGCCCACCAAAACTACCTTTAAAGGTGTAATTCCAGGGGTAGAGGCCCGCTGCACGGGCTCCATAACACTAGAGATGGTCTTCGGATCTCCGGATAACTTCCGAAGCGAAGAGTTAATCTTCGACATCATCCCTTTCTGTAGCGGCTATCACACACTACTTGGACGAACCGCATTCGCTCGATTCAATGCGGTACCACACTATGCATACCTTAAGCTCAAGATGCCAGGACCTCGCGGGGTCATAACAGTCAACGGAAACATGGACCGCTCTCTCCGTACAGAAGAGCATACTGCAGCCCTCGCGGCAGAAGTACAAAGCAGCTTCCCCCAGCAAACCACCAATCCGGCGACAACAACTCCTAACACCGTCAAGCGAGTCAGAAGTACCCCGCAGCAGGATCGCCAGGCACGCCAAGAGCGCGACTAGCAGTCCGGCCTCCGCTCCAGCCCTACTAAGGCAGCATTTGTGCTGCGCGCACACAAGTACGCACTCAAAATACCATGGGCATAGGCGGAGGCGCAATAGTGGCACAGTCAATAGTGCGGTTCAGCCGCAACATACTTTAATAACCCCCTTTATCTTTCAGGAACCTGCTTTCGGGCAGCCTCTTTAGAAGAGCCGGATTGTCGGACTTCCACAGGAGAGAAATCCAAGGAGGCAAAAGGCATCGCGCACAAAGGGAATACCCAGGTGGAATCTATTCATGATCGTTAAGACCTGTTTTATATACCTATATGTGGCCTGCCCTTGGATAGGACATGTCGAATAGTCCTATTTACCTATACTTAATGCATTCATTGCAAGCATACGCTTAGACGTATTGTACATCAATGGGAGATTATATATAGCATCAGTTTATCATTCCTATCTGCACATTTTTTTCCATAAATGTTTATTTACTATTGCATCCGTACACTTTGGTATGTTTAGTTTGCCAGGGGCTTCTTACATCGCCCCTTAATACGGCAAGGTAAGTCCGAACACTTTTGACAGTGCGGCACCCCAAACTTATAACATTATATGCATCAGCTCTGAATCATGTCTTGGGTCAATAGTTGGGTTAGCCCGGCTCCCTTGTTTTGGTGCCTTATGTTCCATTATATCGGCTAAGGTAGCGCAGGGAGAACTACTATGATTGTGTCCCGGTTCTTCCGGACGAGCACCTCAGTAGAGAAAGCTGAAAACTGACCGGCATGATGTGGCGAGAGCTGGTCGTTGTTCAAGAGGTCTTAAAATCCTTAAAGATTTTTTTGCTTTAGGCGAGGAATCAGCCTCGTCCGGTTTAGGTGTATATAGAGCCCCAATTCGGCCCTCCGAATTCTAGGGGCTTCACCGAAATTTAAAAATATAGACTTATATGGCTAAGTGAAAGTTATAAAGCCGCATAGTCCGATTGCCTTGTTCGCTGCGCCAAACACCTCCTTTAGGGACCAAATATTTGGATAAAGAGTGTCTGGGATTTCCAGGAACACCCCGATACTAGTTATATGGGGGGCGGAAGCCGACGACTGGCCTACTTTCAGAATTTTATAAACAGCCGCAGAGAACGTAATATTTTAAATCAAAAAGTGCTACATAGTGCAAGTAACTTCGTCTTTATATTACAAAAATGACAGAAGTACATTCACTCCAAGATCGTGTCCTTGGTACATTCATCAGCCACGAGACGAGCGCCTTTCATAACACCATCATAATATTTTTCCGGATACCGATGCGCCTTGCCCTCTGGCGGTCCATCCTTCACCAGCTTCTCCGCATCCAGCTTGCCCCAATGCACCTTTGCACGAGCAAAGGCTCGGCGGGCACCCTCAATACAAACGGACCGCTTGATCACTTCTAGTCGTGGACAGGCATTCACCATCCGCTTTATCAGGCCGAAGTAGCTGGCGGGCAAGGGCTCACCAGGCCACATCCAGACTATGAAATCTTTCATAGCCACTTCAGCCGCCCTGTGGAGTTCAACCAACTGCTTCAGTTGGTCACTCAGAGGCATCGAGTGTTCAGCTCTAGCATACTGGGACCAGAACAGCTTCCCCATTGAGCTCCCCTCCTCGATGTTGTAGAACTCTGCAGCATCAGATATGCTGCATGGCAGATCTGCGAACGCCCCTGGAGAGCTCCGAATCTGGGTAAGTAAAAGAAACGTCTCCTCCACATGCTTGCTTTGCATAAAGAATGTCTTACCCGCCGCTATCTTCTTGGCTGCCTAGATTTCCTGCTGGGCCTTTCGGCTTTGGCTTTGGCACCTTTCATACTCGCAAGGGCCTTTGCAAGCTTAGACTCCTTCATCTTGAGGTCACGCTCCAAGGACTCGAACTTTTTGCCGAGCTCCTGGAGCTCTTGCCATACCTCACTCACCCTAGCATTCTGCTTTTCGCGCTCAATACGCTCCGTGCCGCCTTGTTTTCAGTCTCAGACAGCGCCTTCTTCAGGGACGCCACTTCGGTCGTGGCCCCTATTACCAAATCGTGACACTTTCTTAGGGTCACCAAAATTTTCTATTCTTTGTAATATGTGAACGGGGTATTACTCACCTTTGTTCTCTTCGAGCTGCCTCTTCGTGAGGCCAAGCTCTCCCTGGGCCTGCTCCAGGTCCCGTTTGAGTCCGGCGACTTCCGTCATGCGGGCAGCAACGGCAACCAGCACCGCCTGATTATTCACATAGACATTTAATATTAGACTCCTGCGGATTAAAATGGACCCTCCGCTTGGCTTTTCTTTCCGAACACCAAGCAGAGTCTCAGGGGCTACTGTCTATCGGGCGATAATTTCACACATCTTTGATTACTTACCTCAAAGCCTGTTAGGAGGCTGGTGCAGGCTTCGGTTAGTCCGCTCTTGGCGGACAAAACCTTCTGAATCACTGCGCTCATAAGAGTACGGTTCTCTTCATCCATGGAAGCGCCACGAAGCGCTTCCAGCAGACCATCCGGTGCCTCGGGCGTAACGAAAGTCGTGGGCACGGACAGCCCGCCCTCCTTAGCAAGGGGCTGCCTACCCGAATCCGGAAACTTTGGAGGTTCCGGTACAGTGTCCGGTCGGGAGCTCGACTTGCTGCAGCTCTCATCGGCACAGTCTGCGAGGACCTTGCGCCCCGTAAGCTCGGCGTCTGGGGTTTCGCCTCGGGGCGTCTCCAGAGTCACCTCCCCTTGCTCAGGGAGCCTTTGGGACAACATTTCCGTGTCATCCACAGGCCGAGGGGAAGTGGTTGTTGGGAGCGAATTCATCACCGAATCACTCAAAGAGCCATCCGAAGAGGTTACCTCGGGATGGGCCCTGGCCGGACTGCATATGCGTGTTCGGCGTTATAACAGACCATGAAGCAAAGTCGCACTAAAGTACAATGGAAGTACGGATACTTACGATCTTACGAGGGGCTTCTCCCTGGGCAGCCACTCCTCCTCACTGTAGGCGGCCGTGGAGGAATAATCCGGAAGGGTCACCTTTCCCTTCTTGGGTGTCCTAGCCTCCCCTCCGGGGTGGCTTTCCTTTTCTTCTCCTCCCCAATGCGAGGAGGTGGCATTTCTTCGTGATCCTCCCCGCCTCCGCGGGAGGAATCTGCCTCATCGTCCTTGGACGACGAGCCTATGACGGCCTTGCACCGGGGACCTTTCCTGGTCCCTTGGGCTGCCCTCTATGATCCTTCGGCCTCCCCGGATAGGGCGGCCCTTTCCTTCTCCTCCTCCCCTTCGTGGGAGGAGTGTGCCTCGTCGCCTTCGGACGAGGCGTCTGGTGCAACCTTACGCTGGAGACCCTTCCTGGTCCCCGGGGCTTTCTTTTCAGCCTTCTTCTCCGGCGCCTTATAGGGCGCCGGGACTAGCATCTCCGTCAGGAGAACGGTCGCCGGACCTTCTGGCAGCGGTGCCGGACAGTCGATCCGCTTCACCATCTCCACATACTCCTGATCAGGAACACACAATAAACTTCATATCCTCCCATGAGTATGCTGGGAAGACTACACCTGGTGATGGATAGAAAACTCACCGAACAGGGGGACCGCGCGGCGTGGAGTCCGCGGTCCTCGAACGTGGGAGGAGGTGTTTCGGAGCCCTTGAACAGGACCTTCCATGCATCCTTGAGCGTCGTGCCGTAGAGCTCTTGAAGTGTCTGGTGTTTGGCTGGGACGAACTCCCACAGATTAAAAGCCCGTCTTTGGCACGAAAGAACTCGGCGGACGAGCATGACCTAGACTACATTGACGAGCTTGATGTTCTTGTCAATCATATTCATGATACAGTTCTGAAGTCCAGTCAGCTCCGTAGGCTCGCCCCAGGCCAGGCCCTTCTTTTCCCAGGAGGTGAGTCGCATGGGAATTCCGGATTGGAATTCAGGGGCCGCCGCCCAGTTGGCATCGCGCGGCTCGGTGATGTAGGACCACCCCGATTGCCACCCTTTCACGGTCTCCGCCAAGGAGCTGTCAAGCCAGGTGACATTAGGCATCTTGCCCACCATGGCGCCTCCGCACTCCGCTTGCTGGCCGCTCACGATCTCTGGCTTCACGCAGAAGGTTCGTAGCCACAAGCCGGAGTGAGGTTTGATGCGGAGGAAGGCCTCGCACACGACGATAAACGCCGAGATGTTGAGGACGAAATTTGGGGCTAGATCATGGAAATCTTGACCGTAGTAGAACATGAGCCCGTGGACGAAGGGATGAAGTGGAAATCCCAGTCCACGGACGAAGTGGGCGAGAAACACAACCCTCTCATGGGGTTTCGGAGTTGGAATGATCTGCCTTGCGTCTGGTAGCTGGTGCGCGATGTCTGCGGCCAAGTATCCGGCCGCCTGGAGCTTCGCAATATGCAACTCCTTCATGGTGGAGGCCACTCACTTGCCTCCTGCTCCGGACATGTTTGGCTCTGCGGAGAAGGCATGGACTAGGGCGCTGGAGCTCGGGGAGGCAAGAATGGATAATCAAAGAAGGAAGAAGGCGTGGGTGAAAATGGGGAATTCTTATCCCTTTATAGAGGCGATGAAAGCGGTACGCCTCCCCACTTGCCCGTTGAGGGTCGCTTATTTCCCAAGCGCCACGATAGATGGCGCGGTTGGGTTACCCATACCCGTATTGATGGGAATCCCGTGATAAGGGGACATGATCTCTGCTTTGACAAGACGTGCCGAGGAAACCGCCTCGCAATATGCGATGTGGCTGGTTGTGGGAAAACGGTTCGAATAATAACCCGACCATAGTGTCGTTTCACGTTGTCTAAAGTTGTCAGCAGATTACATTTGTGAAATATTATTCTCTCTGTGATGGTATGCGAAGATCATCTTGCAAATCCGGACACGGTTTAAGTGTTTGATAATTACTTTGGAGTATTCAGAGATGGAACCCGCCTTGCAATGCCGAAGACAAACTATGCGCCAGACTCATCGTCATTGAAGCCTGGTTCAGGGGCTACTGAGGGAGTCCTGTATTAGGGGGTATCCAGACAGCCGGACTATATACTTTGGCCGGACTGATGGACCGTGAAGATACAAGACTCAAGACTTTGTCCCGTGTCCGGATGGGACTCTCCTTTGCGTGGAAGACAAGCTTGGCGATTCGGATATTATATTTACTTCCTTGTAACCAACTCCATGTAAACCCTAGCTCTCTCCAGTGTCTATATAAACCGGAGAGTTTAGTCTGTATGAGAACGATTACAACATTCATAATCATCATAGGCTAGCTTCTAGGGTTTAGCCTCTACGATCTCATGGTAGATCAACTCTTGTAACACTCATATCATCAATATCAATCAAGCAGAAAGTAGGGTTTTACCTCCATCGAGAGGGCCCAAACCTGGGTAAACATTGTGTCCCTTGCCTCCTGTTACCATTAGCCTTAGACGCACAGATCGGGACCCCCTACCCGAGATCTGCCGGTTTTGACACCGACAGCATTCACATAGAGTCATATTTTGTTCTAAGAATTGAGTTGTAATTCTTGAGTTGTAAATAAATAAAAGTGTGATGATCTTCATTATTAGATCATTGTCCCAAGTGAGGAAAGAATGATGGAGACTATGATTCCCCCAAAAGTCGGGATGATACTTCGGACTTTATGAAAAATAAAAGAGGCCAAAGAAGCCCAAAGAAAAAAAGAGGCCAAAGAAGCCCACCAAAATATAAAAGATGAGAGAAAAAGAGAGAAGGGACAATGTTACTATCTTTTTACCACACTCGTGCTTCAAAGTAGCACCATGATCTTCATGATAGAGAGTCTCCTATGTGGTCACTTTCATATACTAGTGGGAAATTTTCATTATAGAACTTGTCTTGTATATTCCAATGATGGGCTTCCTCAAAATTCCCTAGGTCTTCATGAGCAAGCAAGTTGGATGCACACCCACTTAGTTTCTTTTCTTGAGCTTTCATGTATTTATAGCTCTAGTGCATCTGTTGCATGGCAATCCCCACTCCTTGCATTGACATCAATTGATGGGCATCTCCATAGCCCATTGATTAGCCTCGTCGATGTGAGACTTTCTCCCTTTTTGTCTTCTCTCATAACCCCTATCATTATATTCTATTCCACCCATAGTGCTATATCCATGGCTTGTGCTCATGTATTGCGTAAGAGTTGAAAAGGCTGAAGCGCATTAAAAAGTATGAACCAATTGCTCGGCTTGTCATCGGGGTTTTGCATAAGGGGAGTATTTTGTGTTATGAAAATGAAGCATAGCCTAACATATGATTTTGTAGGGATAAGCTTTCTTTGGCTATGTTATTTTGATAAGACATAATTACTTCGTTAGTATGCTTGAAGTATTATTATTTTTATGTCAATATTAAACTTTTATCTTGAATCATTTGGATCTAAACAATCATGCCATATTAAGGAAAACTGCATTGAGAAATATGCTAGGTAGCATTCCACATCAAAAATTCTGTTTTTATCATTTACCTACTCGAGGACGAGTAGGAACTAAGCTTGGGGATGCTTGATACGTCTCCAACGTATCTATAATTTTTTATTGTTCCATGCTATTATATTACCTATTTTGGATGTTTATGGGCTTTACTAAACACTACTATATCATTTTTGGGACTAACCTATTAACCAGAGGCCCAGCCCAAATTGTTGTTTTTCTTCATGTTTCAGTGTTTTGCAGAAAAGGAATATCAAACGGAGTCCAAACGGAATGAAACCTTCGGGAGCGATCTTTTTGGAACAAACGTAATCCAAGAGACTTGGAGTGGACGTCAAGAATCAGCCGAGGCAGCCATGAGGGTGCAAGGCAGGCCCTAGGGGGTGCCCCCTGCCTCGTGGGCCCCTCGTGGCTCCCTTGACCGACTTCCTTCACCTATATATATCTACGTACCTCGAAAACATCCAGGAGCACCACGAAAAACTATTTCCACCGCCGCAACCTTCTGTACCCGTGAGATCCCATCTTGGAACCTTTTCCGGCGCTCCACCGGAGGGGGAATCGATCACGGAGGGCTTCTACATCAACGCCATAGCCTCTCCGATGAGTTGTGAGTAGTTTACCATAGACCTTCGGGTCCATAGTTATTAGCTAGATGGCTTCATCTCTCTCTTTGATTCTCAATACAATGTTCTCCTCGATCTTCTTGGAGATCTATTCGATGTAACTCTTTTTGCGGTGTGTTTGTCGAGATCCAAAGAATTGTGGATTTATGATCAAGTTTATCTATGAGAAATATTTGAATCTCCTCTGAATTCTTTTATGTATGATTGGTTATCTTCGCAAGTCTCTTTGAATTATCAGTTTGGTTTGGCCTACTAGATTGATCTTTCTTGCAATGGGAGAAGTGCTTAGCTTTGGGTTCAATCTTGCGGTGTCCTTTCCCAATGACAGTAGGGGCAGCAAGGCACGTATTGTATTGTTGCCATCGAGGATTAAAAGATGGGGTTTATATCATATTGCTTGAGTTTATCCTTCTACATCATTTCATCTTGCCTAATGTGTTACTCTGTTCTTATGAACTTAATACTCTAGATGCATGTTGGATAGCGGTCGATGTGTGGAGTAATAGTAGTAGATGCAGGCAGGAGTCGGTCTACTAATCTTGGACGTGATGCCTATATACATGATCATGCCTAGATATTCTCATAACTATGCACTTTTCAATCAATTGCTCGACAGTAATTTGTTCACCCACCGTAATACTTATGCTATCCTGAGAGAAGCCACTAGTGAAACCTATGGCCCCCGGGTCTATTTTCCATCATATAAGTTTTCGATCTACTTTATTTTGCATTCTTTACTTTTCAATCTACATCATAAAAATACCAAAAATATTTATCTTATCTTATTATCTCTATCAGATCTCACTTTCGCAAGTGTCCGTGAAGGGATTGACAACCCCTTTATCGCGTTGGTTGCGAGGTCCTTGTTTTTTTGTGTAGGTACGAGGGACTTGGAGTGTAGTCTCCCACTGGATTGATACCTTGGTTCTCAAAACTGAGGAAAATAATTACGCTACTTTACTGCATCACCCTTTCCTCTTCAAGGGAAAAACCAACGCATGCTCAAGAGGTAGCAGGCATCCGCTGGTAATGTGTCCCACTATCGAGAAAAAAACAGAATTATATACACCAGTAGTGCTAACACCTTTGCCTATCTGATGATAGGATCATCAGATAACTAGGGAGGTGCCCCGGAAGTCGCACAAGAGGGCGAACAAGGAGCTCAAAGGCAACTGGCCGCTGGCGAGCGTATACTTACACGGGTCAGGGAGGAGAAAAACAAACTCCGGGATTCCAATACCGAGCTGGGCGAAGAATTGAAAGATGTTTGGGCCCAGTTGGCTGACTCTGTGAAGGAAAATAAGAGGCTCCAAGGTGGCATTTTCAGTATGTGCTCAAACTAATCTCCGTGTAATTCGACAAGGAAATGAACTAATAGAGTTATATCTGTAGGTATGCTGACTGGTCGTCCTGAAGAGGAGATGTCCGGATCCTCATGCAATCTGCTACAAGAGCTGTCGCAACTGCACGAGCGAGTTTGGCAGGCGATGCGGGGTGTTGCCAAGGCCTTATGTCCATCCGCCTCCCTTCCAGAAAGTATGGAGGAGCTTGTATAGCTATTTAAGGGAGAGCAACGGCGTTTACGACTATGGAAGATATCGGCTTGTCGGGAAGGTGCATGAGAGGCCTAGGCCATGGTAAAAACAAAGTATGCCAAGCTTGATCCGACTCATATGGCCCGGGTCGGACCTTTAGGGTCAGATGGGAAAGAAATTCCCGTTAGTCTAGTATATGACCAAGTCAAATTAGCCGCAAAATATTCTCAGTAGGATTGTAAGCTAGACAACCTGTTGGACGGCATAAAAGAGGAAGTTTCTGAGTCCAAGTGACTATGTACTTCAATGGACGAATTTGTCCCTAGCCGGATTGTAAAACATTTGTCATGGCAGACCTTTTCGCTTCGACCTCTGGACCCGAGGGTGCAGAGTGTTTCCGAATACCCTCTCGGTAATATAAACCGGGGTATGCGTGGAAACTAGGCGTAGGGGTCATAGTTGCTTGAACAGACAAGTATTCGTCTAGCTATGTTATATTACATTGTGATAGTAAGAAACATCTTCCAGAGAGAATAGTTCCATTAAGGGTTCCTTTCCCCGGATGAGCACGCTTTATAATGCACGAACTGTGATTAAAAAACCGTAGTATATGTAACATCTGGGGGTTCATAGTGTAATTAGTAAAAATACTCTTTAGTCCGCCGACCAAATATTCCCTTAAGAACGCTAGCTTTCGGCTTCACCCGGTCTGAGGTACACGTCCGGATGACCCGGCAGGAACAATCGCAGAGGTGCTCCCTTTATGCCCTAGCCGAACTAACGAGAACGTAGGGCATAAGCACAGGAGCCAGGCAACCCAGCTTGGACAAAACTTAAGTCATATCGATGCATATAATGGCGAAGAAAAGGTACATACAAAAAAAAGATACGTATGTGGTGAGCTTTAATGCTCGGAAAACAGTAGTAATAAGCTTCTGTATAAGAAGCCCCCAGGTATAATGGGTGTACATATTTTAGGATATGTATGTCTCCAGTGTACGGTCTAGCTGTACGAAAGCTTTAAGGCAGAAAAAAAGTGAAAGAAGAGGAAAAAATAATGGAAACAAAAAAAGGGGGTAAGGAGACGAACAAAGAGTTCGGCACTAGGCGTAGAACCTTCGGAGTCTGGCCACATTCCATGGGTTCGGCTCTAAGCGATTGTCTGATGCATCACGTAGGCGGTACACTCCTCCAGTGAGAACTTCGTCAATGATGAAGGGACCCTCCCACTTGGGCTTGAGTTTGTCCTTTTTCTTCTCTGGTAGGCGTAGAACGAGTTCGCCAATATTATAAGTCTTGGCCCGCACTTCTCTGCTTTTATATCTTCATGCGTGTTGTTGATAAAATGCGGAACAGGCCTTTGCGACGTTGTGCTCCTCCTCCAGGGCATCTAAGCTGTCTTGCCGATCAAGCTCGGCCTCTCTCTCTTCGTACATGCGCACTCAAGGTGAATCATGAATAATGTCGCAGGGTAACACGTCCTCTGCGCCATACACCATGAAGAAGGGTGTGTATCCGGTAGTGCGATTGGGCATCGTCCGCAGCCCCCAGAGTACGGAGTCGAGCTCTTCAACCCAGTGATTGCCTGATTCTTTCAAAGACCGCACTAGTCTGGGCTTAATACTGCTCATAATAAGACCATTGGCTCGTTCGACTTGACCATTTGTTTGCGGGTGATAGATGGAGGCGTAATCGAGCTTAATTCCTAGATTGGCACACCAGGTTTTCACCTCATCGGCTATGAAGTTAGAGTCGTTATCTGGGATGATGTTGTGTGGAACACCATAATGGTGCACAACGCCGGATATGAAGTCTATCACTGGTCCGGCTTCGGCTGTTTTAACAGGTTTGGCCTCTATCCACTTAGTGAATTTATCCACCATGACCAACAAATATTTTTTTATTATGGCTTCCCCCTTTAAGGGGTCCGACCATATCAAGCCCCCAGACAGCAAAAGGCCAAGTGCTGGGGATTGTTTGGAGAGCGGTGGGTGGCATATGGCTTTGGTTGGCGAAAAGCTGGCATCTGATGCAATGTTGGACCAATTCCTATGCATCTGCTCGGGCCGTCGGGCAATAAAAACCTGTACGGAAGGCCTTGCTAACAAGGGCCCGAGCCGCGGCATGGTGACCATCAAGACCGGCATGAATTTCAGCCAAGAGCTGCCGCCCCTATTCCTCGGAGATACATCTTTGAAGTACTCTGGTAGCACTTTTCTTGTAGAGTTCTCCTTCGTGAACCTTGTAGGCTTCGAGCGCCGGACAATGCAGCGTGCCTCATTCTAGTCCTCTGGGAGTTTTCACCTATTAAGGTACGCCAAGAAGGGTTCGGTCCATGGGGCAATGATTGCCATGATAAGATGGGCCGATAGTGTTATTTCAGTGGCTGAGCCCCCGATGATATCGGTGTATTCAGCATCTGGGTTTATAGTTGGATCCGGACTGGTGTTGCCGCTCTCCCCTTGCCACACCACGGATGGCTTGAAGAGACTTTCCAGAAATATGTTAGGTGGGACGGGGTCGCGCTTAGCACCAATGTGGGAAAGGATATCCGCAGCTTGATTACTTTCTCGAGCCACATGATGAAACTCGAGCCCCTCAAACCGAGCCGGCATTTTGAGAACGGCGTTACGGTAAGCCGCCATTTTCGGATCTTTGGCATCAAAATCTCCATTTATTTGGGATATTGCAAGGTTTGAATCCCCGCGCACCTCCAGGCGTTTTATGCCCATGTAGACAGCCATCCGAAGACCATGCAGTACAGCCTCGCATCCGGCTGCATTGTTGGAGTCTGTGTACAATATCTGGAGTACGTACTGAATTGTATCTCAAGTAGGGGATGTTAGGACAACGCCCACTCCTAGGCCCGCTAGCATTTTGGAGCCATCAAAGTGCATGACCCAGTTGGAATATGTGTCGCACTCTTTAGGGAGTTCGGCTTCTGTCCATTCGGCGACGAAGTCGGCCAGTACTTGGGATTTAATGGCCCGGCGCGGTCTGTATGTTATGTCAAATGGGAGGAGCTCGATGGCCCACTTGGCAATTTGGCTCATGGCATCATGGTTGTTTATTATGTCATTGAGTGGTACTTCGGAGGCCACCGTGATTGAGCACTCTTGAAAGTACTGTCGTAGCTTCCGAGATGCCATGAAGACCGCGTATGTTATTTCTTGATAATGCGGGTACCGGGATTTGCAAGGTGTGAGGAGACAGTAGATACGTATTATACCGGCTTTTGAAGCGGGGATTTGTGTCCATCCTCCTCTCGTTCGACGACGAGCACCACACTCATGACTTGGTGCGTTGCCGATATGTATAATAACATGGGTTCGCCAAAGTTCGGCGCAGCCAGCATTGGGTTGCTTGCTAAGAGAGCATTTATTTCTTCCAGTTCGGCCGTTGCCGCATCCGTCCACTCGAAGTGTTCGGTTCGTCGGAGAAGGCAATAAAGTGGCAATGCTTTTTCTCCTAATCTGGAGATAAAGTGGCTTAAAGCTGCCACACATCCGGCTAATTTTTGGACTTGTTTGAGGTCTGTTGGCATATCCAACTGTGACAAAGCTCGGATTTTGGCTAGGTTCGCCTCAATTCATCTACTGGAAACAATGAAGCCCAGCAGTTTTCCAGCGGGAACGCCGAAAACACACTTTTCCGGATTGAGCTTGATGTCATATGTCCGGAGGTTGTCGAATGTGAGACGTAGATCGTCTATTAGAGACTCAATGTGCCTAGTTTTGATGAATACGTCATCCACGTATGCTTCAACTGTCTTGCCAATTTGTTTCTCCAGGCATGTTTGAATCATGCGTTGATAGGTGGCGCCGGCGTTTTTGAGCCCGAAGGGCATAGTGTTGAAGCAGAAAGGCTCGTATGGGGTGATAAATGCCGTTGCAGCTTGATCGCACTCCTTCATATTAATTTGATGGTATCTGGAGTATGCGTCGAGGAAACACAGTGAGTCGTGTCCTGCAGTGGTGTCGATAATCTGATCGATGCGGGGGAGAGGGAAGGGATCCTTTGGGCAAGCCTTGTTGAGATCTTTGAAGTCGACACATAGGCGCTAGGATTTATCCTTCTTTGGTACCATCACGAGGTTTGCTACCTAGTCCGGGTGTTTTATTTCTCTAATGAATTCGGCCTCGAGTAACTTGGCTAGATCCTCCCCCATAGCTTGTCATTTGGGTTCGGAAAAGTGCCGTAGTGTTTGCTTGACCGTCTTATATCCCTTCAATATATTGAGGTTGTGTTCGGCTAGCCTGTGTGGGATTCCTAGCATATCAGAAGGGTGCCAGGCGAATATGTCCCAATTTTCACGTAGAAACGCTCGCAGTGCGGCATCAACCGTTTGGTCCAGCTGTGCTCCGATGGATGTTGTCTTCTTGGGGTCCGTCGGGTGGACTTGAAATTTGACTATTTCGTCTGCTGGATTAAAGGAGGTGGATTTGGGTCACTTATCCAGGATCACGTCGTCCCTATCCATCGTGGAGCGTAATGTAGTTAACTCTTCGGCCGCGAGGGCTTCGGACAATGCCTCAAGGGCCAGGGCTGCGGTTTTGTTTTCGGGACGGAGTGTTGTGTCCGGATCGCTGGTAAGAGTGATAATACCATTGGGCTCGGGCATCTTGAGCTTCATGTACCCGTAATGGGGTATAGCTTGGAAGCGTCCAAATGCATCTCGCCCTAGTAAGGCATGATATCCACTATTGAAAGCGGCCACTTGAAAGGTTATTTCTTCGGACCGGTAATTCTTCGGTGTGCCGAATACCACATCGAGTGTGATTTTTCCCGCGCACCGCGCCTCCCAGCTAGGAATGATTCCTCGGAAGTTCGTGCTACTTTGCTCAATGCGGCTCCTATCTATTTCCATTTTGTTGAGGGTTTCCTCGTAAATGAGGGGCTTCGATTTCTTTACTGTTGGATCGGGCGACCTGCGAAGGTGCATCCTTTTTGCCCGGATAGGGGCTGAGTAGAAACTGGTGGCACCCATGGAGCTGCCTGAGTTTTCCAGGCGCTTTCCATTGTGCAGTACTTCTATACTATGGTTGCCAAATTTACAAAGTGTAACATGCGACGGCAGTTGACGGCATTGATGATTACCTCATCCGTGCAATTGTCACAGAATACGGACATCGCGTCTTCGCCACGGGCAATCTTTAATCTTGTTTTTAACAAGGAGGAATCTGGCCCAAAAGTGGTGGACTGTTTCCTCGGACTGCTGTCGTATGCTCATGAGATCGTGTATATCTGGGTGGGTGGGTGGAATTAAATCCGAACCCTGACCCAATTTGGGATCTAGAGTTTTAGAAACCTCCAAACTTAATAGTTCGGGCTCCGGGATATCAACCAATATTCCTAGTCCATAGTCTGACTCTAGGTTCGAAGGAAGGGGCACGTCCTTCCGTGGACAGGTATCCGGCTCTTCGAGCTCGGAAATCTGAACATAGTTCGTCCTCAATACGGAGGGAGAATTGTTGTGTTGCTCCTCCACTACCGTTATATGATGGGTGATCGGCGGAGATTTAATTTCTCTCTGATCGGGTTTAAGCCCAATCCGATCGTAGTCTCTAGCGACTCCCAAGGTGGCGATGCGATCTAGGAGTTCATTTAAAGATGTCAACTCTGACGGATCCATCTATTTGAAGTATTCGGAGTCAACACGAAGACGATTTTCGATGACCCGAGAAGTCATCGTCGGTGCAACGGCCGAACGGGTGGCCAGGGTAAAGCCGCCCAGCCGGAGGGTTTGGCCCGAGTCCAGGGCTCCTCCGGAGGTGATATTGTCCTTGATGACAAGGCGATCCATCAATCCTGTCTTCGACGTCACAGCGGAACTCTCAATGAAAGCACCAATGTCGGTGTCAAAACCGGCGGATCTCGGGTAGGGGGTCCCGAACTGTGCGTCTAAGGTCGATGGTAATAGGAGGCGGGGGACATGATGTTTACCTAGGTTTGGGCCCTCTCTATGGAGGTAACACCCTACTTCTTGCTTGATTGATCTTGATGAATATGAGTATTACAAGAGTTGATCTACCACGAGATCGTAATGGCAAAACCCTAGAAGTCTAGCCTATATGATTATGATTGTAATTGCCTCTATGGACTAAACCCTCCGGTTTATATAGACATCGGAGGGGGCTAGGGTTACACAAAGTCGGTTACAGAGAAAGGAATCTACATATTCGAATCACCAAGCTTGCTATCCACGCAAAGGAGAGTCCCAGCCGGACACGGGAAGAAGTCTTTGGTCTTGTATCTTCATAGCATAATAATCCGGCCCACGTCACATAGTCTGGACGGCCGAGGACCCCTTTATCCAGGACTCCCTCAACTAGGACTACTGCCCTTGCTTTGAAAACTAGAAACTTGGCTGGCATTTTAGCAATGTTCAACTTCTGCTTGATCCAAAATTAGGACCAGTGGGTTGTTAGCACTGTACCATATGTCAAAATGAGTGGTAACCATATATCAAAATTAGGACCAACTTCTACTGCCCTTGATTTGACTAGCATTCTTCTAAGATATTGAGATAACCTAGGGCATGCCTTTTGATTATGCTATCATTTTCACATCTAGGGCAGACAGTACCAGGTAAATCAAAACTAACTAGATCATAACAGATTTTGAACCCTAGGCCCTTTGAACCCTAGACTAGATCATAATAGATTTCACATCATGGGCACACTTACTTGAGGGTGAGGAGCGGTCGAGGTCGAGGTCGGGGTGGCATGGGGCGGAGGAGGGGGTCGTCGGGGCGGCGGGAGCGGTGTGGTGACGGTGTTGGTGCGGGGCGGAGAGGGGCTCGCCGGTGCAGAGAGGGGGTCGCCGGGGCGGGGCGGCGATGTGGGTGGCGCAGGGCAATGGCGGCATGGGGGTTGGCAGGCCGGCGACGGGGGTGGTGCGGGGTGGCGGTGGCTCGGGCTCGGGGAGGAGAAAGGGGATAGAGAGAGTGGTCGGGTGCGGGCGTGTTTGATTTTTTAGTTAGGGCATGGTTCTTTGTCGTGTTCTAGCAGACGGCAAAGAGCCTACCTAACAGACGTTAGTTTAAGCACTTTCTTTGCCGTCCGCTAGCCGTTAGGTGGTTCTCACTAGTGGGCCACCCTGCCACTTTGCCGTCCACTAGCTGACAACAAAGCTTCTACGTCGTCTGCTAGCTGATAGCAAAGATCTGGCTGACGGCAAATGTGCTCTTTGCCGTCAGCTCTTTATTTACCGTCAGCTCTTTGTATACTGATGGCAACGACCTTCTTTGCCATCAGCTAGCCGACGTCAAAGATTTGGCTAACGGCAAAGATCCTGATTCTAGTAGTGGGAGATGGTGTTGGTGAAGATGTTGATGGAGATTGACCCCCTCTCGATGAGAGGATCGATGGTGATGACGATGATGACGATTGCCCCCTCCTGGAGGGATGGTTCCCCAGCAGAATAGCTCCACCGAAGCCCTAGATTGGTTCCGCCAAGGTTCTGCCTCGAGACGGCGGCGCTTTGTCCCGAAAGCTTCCTTCTGATTTTTTTTCCAGGGCAAAAGACACCATATAGCAGAAGATGGGCATTGGGGGCCTGCCAGGTGGCCCACAAGGCAGGGGGCATGCCCAGGGGGTAGGGCGTGCCCTCCACCCTCGTGGACGGTGGGCCCTCGTGGACGGTGGGTGGCCCCCATCTGGTGCTTTCTTTGCCCAATATTTTTAATATATTCCAAAACTTACTTTTGTGGAGTTTCAGGACTTTTGGAGTTGTGCAGAATATGTCTCTAATATTCCAGCCCAGAATTCCAGCTGTCGGCATTCTCCCTCTTCATGTAAACCTTGTAAAATAAGAGAGAAAAGGCATAAGTATTGTAACATAATGTGTAATAACAACCCATAATGCAATAAATATTGATATAAAGGCATGATGCAAAATGGACGTATCAATCACCACTTTCAGGTACTGTTGTGAACTCATTCTAATTTTATTTTGGTTTTATATACTGTATTGCAACTTCTCCATGGTCCATACCCCCCTATACTACCCATGGATTCATCAAAATAAGTAAATAATACAATGAAAACAGAATTTGTCTAAAGCAGAACAGTCTATAGTAATCAGGAAACTTCCCATACTTCTGGACCTCCAAAAATTCAGAAAAAAAAGGAAAACTTGGGCAATTTGTATAATAATCTTTTGTAAATAATTCAGAAATTTATCACTCTCTGGTAACTTTTAGGATTGTCTGCACTGGGTGCAAAGGTTTCTGTTTTTCAGCAAAATCAAATCAACAATCTTCCAAACTATCCCAAAGGTCTTACTTGGCACAAACACTAAACTAAAACATGAAAACACATCTAACCAGAGGCTAGATGATATATTTATTCAAAACAGGAAATAAAAATATTGGGTTGTCTCCTAAGAAGCGCTTTTCTTTAAAGCCTTTTAGCTAGGCATTGATAATTTCAATGATGCTCACATAAAAGAGAAGAATTGAAGCACAAAAATAGCATCATAAAACACGTGACACACACATCTAAGTCTAACATACTTCCTATGCATAGCCATTTTATAAGCAAACAAATTATCAAGGCAAGCAAAAACTAGCATATGCAAGGAAGAAGAATAAAACCTTGACAATTTAAACTTCAAGAGAGGTAATTTAGTGACATAAAGATCTCTACAACCATATTTTCCTCTCTCATAATAATTGCATGTTCGATCATATTCAAATTCAACAATATAGCTATCACATAAAATATTCTCTACATGATCCACATGCATGCAAAGTTGAGACTCTTTCAAAATAGTGGGATTATCATCAACTAAAGTCATGACCTTTCCAAACCCACTTTCATAAAAAAATCATAAGATTGAACATTATCCAAATATGTGGGATCTAAATTTGACACTCTTCCAAACCCACTTTCAGTATTATTGCTATCATTATTATAAATCTCATATTCATCATGGGGCTTAAATAAATTTTTAAGATCATAAGAAGTATCACTCCAATCATGATCATTACAATAAATAGTGTACATAGCAAAATTAGCATCCCCAAGCTTAGGGTTTTGCATATCATTAACACAGTTCACATTAATAGAATTTATAATAACATCGTTGCAATTATTCTTTTCATTCAAGGAGCTATCATGAATCACTTTATAATTTTCTTCTTTCAACACTTCATCACAATTTTCAGATTCACGAATTTCAAGCAAAACCTCATAAAGATAATCTAGTGCACTCAACTCACTAGAAATTGGTTCATCATAATTGGATCTTTTAAAAAGATTAGCAAGTGGATGAGGATCCATAAATCTTATTCTTCTAATTTCCAATAAATACACCTTTATGGCAAGCAAACGAGCAAACAAACCAAGTAAGACATAAGGGCGAATAGAAAGAAGGCAAATAAAAAGGCAAATATTTTTGTGTTTTTCTAAAAACGTTTTTAGAAGTGGGGGGGATGAAAATGAGAGGTAGACTGCAAATAATGTAAGTGCACGAGATGAGAGTTTATGACAAGTACTTGGTATGGTTGATTTTTCCCTTGAAGAGAAAAGGGTGATGCAGCAAAGCAGAGATGCGTATTTCCTTCAGTTGAGAACCAAGGTAACAATCCAATAGGAGGCACAAGCAAGTCTCCAATCTATGCACCTGTACAAACTAACAAACACTTGCACACAACACGAAAAAGGGTTTGTCAATCCCTTCACTGTCACGAACAAAAGTGAGATCGAATAGAGAGATATAAAACAATTAAAAGTAAATAAAACTCAGCGGGGTATTTTTGTGTTTTTGGTTTTGTAGATCTGAAAATATATGATGTAAAATAGATCCGGGGGCCATAGGTTTCACTAGAGGCTTCTCTCTCGAAGAAAGCATACGGTGGGTAAACAAATTATTGTTGAGCAATTGATAGAAAAGTGCAAAGTTATGACGATATCTAAGGCAATGATTATGAATATAGGCATCACGTCCGTGACAAGTAGACCGAAATGATTCTACATCTACTAATATTACTCCACACATCGACTGACTCATGCCTGCATCTAGAGTATTAATTTCATAAGAACAGAGTAACGCTTTAAGCAAGATGACATGATGTTGAGGGATAAACTCAAGCAGTATGATATAAACCCCATCTTTTTACCCTTGATGGCAAAAATACAATATGTGCCTCGCTACCCTTTCTGTCACTATGTGAGGACACCGCAATATTGAACCCAAAACTGAGCACCTCTCCCGTTGCAAGAAAAAACAATCTAGTTGGCCAAACCAAACCGATAGTTCGAAGAGAAATACAAAGATATCAAATCATGCATATAAGAATTCGGAGAAGACTCAAATAATATTTATAAATAATCTGATCATAAATCCACAATTCATTTGATCTCGACAAACACACCGCAAAAGAAGATTACATCGAATAGATCTCCAAGAACATCAAGGAGAACATTGTATTGAAGATCAAAGAGAGAGAGAGAGAGAGAGAGAGAGAGAGAGAAGCCATCTAGCTACTAGCTATGGACCCGTAGGTCTGTGGTAAACTACTCACACATCATCAGAGGGGCAGCAAGGTTGATGTAGATGCCCTCCATGATCGAATCCCCCTCCGGGAGAGTACCGGAAAAGGCCTCCAGATAGGATCTAACGAGGTTAGAGACCCACGGCGGTGGAAAAGTACTTTCGTGGATGCCTCTGGTGGATTGGGAATATTTGGGAATTTATAGCGCAAGAATTAGGGTTGGAGGACTCCCGAGGGGCCCACAAGACCTCAGGGCGCGCCCCAAGCCCCCTCTTCAAGCTCTGTGGATGTCTCCTGGTCTAAGAAAAATCATCACAAAAGTTTTATTCTGTTTGGACTCCATTTGATATTCCTTTCTGAAAAAGCCAAAATCAAGGAATAAAACAAAAACTGGCACTGGGCACTAGGTTAATAGGTTAGTCCCAAAAGTAATATAAAATAGCATATTAATGCATATAAAACATCCCAAGTTGATAATATAATAGCATGGAACAATGAAAAATTATAGATACGCTGGAGACGTATCAGCTGGCCTACCCAGGATGGCGTGGTAAGCACTCCAGAAGTCCACCACTTCGAAAGTTAGCCCCTCCTTTCTGAAGTTCTGCTTTTCACCGAATACGATGTCGAGGGCAATTTGCCCGAGTGACTTGGGCTTCTTCCCGAGGAATACCCCGTGGAACTGTATGTTGCTCTTATTGAGTCGGGACATCGGGAAGCCCATCGCCTCCAGAGTATCAGTATAAATGATGTTGAGCCCGCTGCCGCCATCCATTAGGACCTTGCGAAGTCGGACTCCTCCAACAGTCGGGTCAACTACCAAAGCCTGCTGCCCGGGGCTCGGTATATGGGCTAGGTGGTCTGATTGATCGAAGGTCACATGCGTCTTAGCAGTCAAGGTATTTGGTGACAGGCGGAACCACTGTATTGACCTCTCTGTTTACAACCTTGAGGCGACTCTTGCTCTCGACGTCGGCAAAGATCATCAAAACCTTTTCGATGTTGGGGTACATGGAAGTACCCTTGTCGCCACCATCGTCATCGTCCTCATCCTTGTCCCCGGAGGAATCTTGTCGCATCTGTTGCTTCAGGAGTCGGCACTCCCAAGTGGTATGCTTGGGCATAATCAAATTGCACCCCTCGTCTTTCTCCATGTGGATCTGGCAGGGTTGATCGAGGATGTCATTCTTCTGGGTGACTTGCTTCTTCCTTTTCTAGTCCTTCTTATTCTGAGAGCCTTTTATTTTTTCTTGGCTGGCTAGAGCCGCAGCCTCAGCGCTCCCTCCTGCCTTAGCGTTCTGCTTGTGTTTCTAGCGCTTTTTGTTATCCAACTGATGAGTGTCGCCTGCTCGGCTCTTGTCGCTTCTCAATCGGTCTTCCCCCTCACTATTGATGTACCAATTGGCTATATCCATAGCTCGACTGAGAGTCGGGGTCTCAGCTCGGCCGAACTTCATGTTCAGTTCTCAGTATCTGACACTGGCCTTGAAGGCACAGATCGCCTGGTGTTCACTGACATTATCCAATGTGTTGTGCATGGTGGTCTACCGCTGAATGTACTCACAGAGAGTCCATTTCTGCCTCTGCACACAATGCTACAACTCGGTCAAACCACCCGATCGCTTGTAAGTGCCCTCAAAGGTCTTGATGAACACTCGCGCTAAGTCGTCCCAGGAGTATATGCTACCATACGGGAGGTGAGTGAGCCAGGCCTGGGCGGAACCCTTGAGCATCAGCGGTAGGTGCTTCATGGACACATTGTCATTGTTGCCGCCGATCTAGATGGCCACCCGGTAATCTTCTAAAAAGATTTATGGCTTGGTCTCACCGGTGAACTTGCTGATCCCCGTGGCCAATCTGAAGTTTTTGGGAATCTCTGCCGCTCATATGTACCTGCTGAAACACTCGGGACCCGAGGGTACGGAACCACTCGACATGTCAGTGTCTTGTCCTTATCGCAAAGCCCAGCCCCTATCGACTAGGTTCTGAGCGAGAATTGATCCTGCATTGAACTATGGGTCTCGGGTGTCCCTCATTTGACGAGGAGGACTCGGCCATCGATCGCTGTCGCCTGTCTGACTGTCATTGTAGGGTTGGCGCCCGCACGCACCATCTCGCGGTGGAGGCATCAGGGCATGGTCGTAATCGTCGTGTCACGGGGGCGACGCAACCCGATCGCGCCTCCGATCTTTGTAGTGATCTCTCGAGGAGGATGTCGTTTGGTGCGTGTTGGAGCCGGTGGGCTATGAGCCGACTAGACGGTCTCCGCACACACCGACGTGCTATGGATGCGATCCTTGGACTCGGACACCGCCGCATTCTGCGACAGTGCCGTCTTCAGGAGCACTTGGATCTGATGAATCGCCTCTCCATCCGCGAAGCCAGATGGATGAATGGAATCCACGACCTGAGTAGAGGCCGCTAGATTTTGCAGCGGAGTACCGAGGACCTGATACTTACGAAGCTGGTCACTCAAGAAGAGCCGGCGTTTGTGCCGACTGAAGCTGGGTTGGCGGCTTGCACGATCATCCAACTCCTTTTTAAGCCGCACGAGGCGGTCGCACTCGGCCAGAGTGGCCAGACGCATCGACTCCATGGCCTGGGCCTCAGGGGTCGTCCCGGTGATGGGGGTGTTCAAGAGTTGCTCATTCTTACGGCAAAGCTCCTCACACTGCTCCCAAGTGATAGCCTGGGGAACATATGGCTCATGAGCGGGGGAGTGATTGCCCGCGCCTCCGCTGTTGGTATTGTCGTGTGAAGTGCCCTGATAACCCACAAGTATAGGGGAACGCAACAATTTTCGAGCGTAGAGTATTCAACCCAAATTTGTAGATTCGACACAAGGGGAGCCAAAGAATGTTTGCAAGTATTAGCAGTTGAGTTGTCAATTCAACCACACCTAGAGATTAAATATCCACAACAAAGTGATCAGTAGCATAGTAATATGATAGTTTTGACAATAGTAGTAACATTAACAGCGATAGCAATGATTTTGTAGTAGTTGTGACAGTAGCAATCACTACAAAAAAATACACTTTCGTGATGATACGTGTTTGTCACAGTAGGTCGCATTTTCTGTCATGCATGTACATCCATGATGATTTTATGACAGAATCAAGATAGTCATACCTGTGTTGTCGTAGAAGTGTTCGATGACATTACCAAAATTATCATCACGGAAGTGTCCACTTCCATGACGATAAATCGCACGTCACAGAAGTGCTTTCGTCAGGGTGACCGACACGTGGCATCCACCGTAACGGAACACCGTTAAGCTATTGGGTCCGGTTTTGGATCTGATAACTTGTTAACAGCCCTGACCAATGGGGATTTTCCACATGTAAAATCATCATTGGCTGGAGGAAACATGTGTCGGCTCACCGTTGGGACAGATGGCACCCACTCATTGGACCCAAGGCGCCTATGATACATCGACACATAACATGGCCCAACAGAGGCCCATTCCTATGAAAAGGCCAGCCCGTTTGACTTGGTCAAAAGGTGGTGGGCCGGCCCATGGAAAGCCTATTAACGGCATGTTCGCATATAGCCCATTTACAGCCCGCTAACCCAGGGCCTGTTATGACCTCTACGAATTAGCCCCAGTAGCGCCATCTGCGCCGTCCAATATGATTCCAGACCATTTTAACTTCCGGCCCATGTATGGCCCATGACTTGTTTCGGCCCATATGAGGCCCTTTGTAACTCTTGGCCCATTAACGGCCCGTGGTGAAACTGGCCCGTAATGAACAGTGTATCACTTTATACCCATTAACGGCCCATTATTACATTAGGCCTTTCCAGCCCAAGTTATCTTTCGGCCTTCTCAGGATCCCAGATGCTTAGTGTTCAAGAGGAGAGATGTTAGATGTCTTCTAGAGGGGAAAGACATGTTCATATGTGCTTATTTGCATTAGATCTGTTCATTTATTTCTTTGAGCTCTGATCTTCTGTTCCCTATCTTCTCCCGGTACCCCATGCTAGATTCAGGGGGAGCAAGACATTCAAGGGAAAGAAAGTCTTTAAATTCATTGCATATGTTTACCTTTGGGGACATGTCTAATCCAGTGTGGTACTTGGTACTCACTCTCTACTTGTCATCCCAGTCTTGGTATTCTTGTGGTTTCTTCTTGTTTGCTCTAGCTAGTAGATGCATCTGTGTTATCTAACCTTATTTTCACAGGTTCATCCCATCCTAAGCCAACTCAAGACCACAAGGTAAGTATATGCATCACAGTCATGTGTATGAGGAATTCTTGCTAATGTAAATATTGTTTGCAAGGACTCATGAGCATGAAGGTACATTTCCCACAATTCTTTGCTCTGATGCATATAGCCAGGATACATGTAACACATTGCCTGCTCTATCATGATTATGCATTCACATGCTTCTCTATTCCATATTCACATGATTGCATACATGTAGGGGGAGCCCATGCATGTTACATGTCTTTCCAAAGCTTTACTTGTTATTCTCTAGATATCCTCTATCTAAAGCTTTGATGTATGATAGTCATCAATTACCAAAAAGGGGGAGATTGAAAGCACAAAGTGCTCCCTGGGTGATTTTGGTAATTGATGTCAACATATCTCTTGTTGGACTAACACTTTTACCTAGTATGTTTCAGATAAGTTCAACAATGAAGTGGCATGGATAAAAGGATGTGGAACCCCTTCATGGTGCTAAGGACAAAGGATTGGCTCGAGATTCAAGCTCAAGACTCTGCATTTTATATTTTAGTGATCCAAGATCACATTGAGTCTATAGGAAAAGACAATACTATCAAGGAGGGATGAGGTGTTGCTTAATGAGGTTCTTGCTTCATAGTGCTTAGTGATATGCTCCAAAACCCTCAACTACTTTCCCACATCCACATATGACCTAAACCAATAGTCTAACTCGGCCCCACCGATTCTTTCTATCCGGCGCCACCGAGTTCAGATGCCATAGCCACTGCCACAAACCCTAGGCAAATCGGTCTCACTGATAAGGATCTCGGTCTCACCGAGATGGGATTGCAATCTCTCTATGTATGTACATTACCAGAATCGGTTCCACCGAGTTTGAGTAATCGGTCCTACCGAGATTACAATGTAAACTCTTTGTTTCCTTTTCGTAATGTTTCGGTCTCACCGAGATTACGAATCGGTCACACCAAGTTTACCTGACCAACTCTCTAGTTAGCTTATTACCAAAATCGGTCTTACCGAGTTTGTGTAACCGGTCTCACCGAGATTACGTTATGCCCTAACCCTAACCATATCGGTCCAACCGAGTTGCATGTCGGTCCCACCGAAAATCCTAACGGTCACTAGGTTTACTGAATTGGTCAGACTGAGTTTCTCAATTCGATACCACCGAGATTGGTAAAATTGTGTGTAACGGTTAGATTTTGTGTGGAGGCTATATATACCCCTCCACCCCCTCTTCATCCGTGCAGAGAGCCATCAGAACAAACCTACACTTCCAACTTACATTTTCTGAGAGAGAACCACGTACTCATTTGTTGAGACCAAGATATTCCATTCCTACCATATGAATCTTGATCTCTAGCCTCCCCCAAGTTGCTTTCCACTCAAATCTTCTTTCCACCAAATCCAAATCCTGTGAGAGAGAGTTGAGTGTTGGGGAGACTATCATTTGAAGCACAAGAGCAAGTAGTTCATCATCAACACACCATTTGTTACTTCTTGGAGAGTGGTGTCTCCTATATTGGCTAGGTGTCACTTGGGAGCCTCTGACAAGATTGTGGAGTTGAACCAAGGAGTTTGTAAGGGCGAGGAGATCGCCTACTTCGTGAAGATCTACCGCTAGTGAGGCAAGTCCTTCGTGGGCGACGGCCATGGTGGGATAGGCAAGGCTTCTTCGTGGACCCTTCTTGGGTGGAGCCCTCCGTGGACTCGCGCAGCCGTTACCCTTCGTGGGTTGAAGTCTCCATCAATGTGGATGTACGATAGCACCACCTGTCGGAACCACGGCTCAAAAATCACCGTGTCTCCAAATTGCGTTTGAACTCTCCAAACCCCTCCCTTTACATTCTTGCAAGTTGCATGCTTTATTTTTCCACTGCTCATATACTCTTGCATGCTTGCTTGTTATGTATTGTGATTGTTAAAATTGTGCCAAAACTCCACTTAAACTTAAAGAAATTAAGAACTGCTACTTTTAGCACCTAGTATCTAATCCCCCCCCCCTCTAGACACCTCTTCTCGATCCTCTCAATTGGTATCAGTGCTTTGGTCTCCATTGCCTTGGTTTAATCACCATTGGAGGAAGATGGATGAGTCTAGTTTGGGGAGTCTTAGACATAGAGTGCCTATACTTGATGGAGAGTATTTTCATGAGTGGAAAAATGAGATGCTTGTGATTTTCAATCAATATCATTTAAACAAGTACATTGCTAGCCCTTGTGCATCTCATGTTGATCCTATGTATCCTACCCTTGATGAGTCAATTGACATGATCAGGAATCTTAGAACTGTTAATCTTATCACTAGAGGCTTGCCTAGAAACTTGATTAGAAATTTGCCTACTCTTGAGTGTGCCTACACTATATGGAAATTTCTTGAGGAACGATTTCCGGATTATTCCTTGAAAAATCTAGATGAAATTCTTCATAAGTCTATTGCCTTGAGTAAGATGAATTCTAATGATCCTATGTTTGGTGATTGTCTATTCGAACTTACAAATCTTATGCGTGCCAAAGGAAATGTTGGAATCATTAGCGATATTATTTCCGAAGTTACTAGACTTCATAAAGGAGATCATTGTCAAACTCATTCTAACGAATCACCCTCTCTAGGAATTGATCCACCACATGACGATGTTGAACATGGATACTATGATGAGGATGATGATAGTGACTTTGATCTTGATGATGCAATGAGACACTTTGGTCTTATGGCAAATCTTCGGGGATATATGGCAGGAGGAAAGGAATGGGTTCTTGACAGTGGATGTACCGATCACATGACCGGAGATAAAGACATGTTTCGTGAGCTTGCTGAAAATGATGGTCCTCGAAAGTATGTCACTTTTAGTTGCAACTCAAAGGGTAAGGTGGTTGGCCTCGATAAAATGGCCATCTCACATGATAGCTCCATTCAAAATGCTATGCTCGTCGAATCTCTTGGCTACAACTTACTTTCAGTATCTAGACTTGTTGATTTCGATTTCAATGTCCTATTTACTAAAGTAGATTGCCAAGTGCTTCGTAGAGACAATCATAAAATGGTCTTTACCGGTATACATAGAGGCGATCTTTACATTGTTGATTTCACTAAAAAGGCTCAACCTAGAACTTTCTTTATTGCTAAATCCTCTAAAGGTTGGTTATGGCATAGACGACAAGCTTATTAAAGGAAATCATATCCTTGGTGTTAACGATGTCATATTTGATATGGATAGACTTTGCAGTGCTTGTCAAGCAGGTAAACAGGTTGGATGAAGGCATCCTGTAAAGAACATCATGACCACAAGGAGGCCACTTGAGCTACTTCATATGGATCTTTTTGGTCCCAACGCTTACAAGAGTCTCGGTGGAAATTCTTTTGGTCTAGTTATAGTTGATGATTTTTCAATATTTATGTGGGTGTTCTTTCTCGATGATAAATCACAGGTCCAAAAGATCTTCAAAAACTTTGCTAGGAAGGCCCAAAACCAGTTTGAAGTGAAGATCAAGAAGGTTCGCAGCGACAACAGAACGGAGTTCAAGAACTCAAATGTGGACACCTTTCTTGGTGAAGAAGGGATTTCACATGAGTTCTAGGCTACGTACACACCTCAACAAAATGGAGTTGTTGAGAGGAAGAACCGGACGCTCATTGAAATGGCAAGAACGATGCTTGATGAGTACAAGACGCCGAAGCACTTTTGGGCAGAAGCGGTTGAGACAGCTTGTCATGCAACAAATCGCTTGTATCTTCACAAGCTACTCGGAAAGACGGCATACGAGCTCCTCACCGGTAACAAACCCCAAGTTGGATAGTTTTGAGTATTTGGCTCAAAGTGCTACATTCTTGATAAGCATCATCGTTCTAAATTCTCTCCTAAGTATCATGAAGGTTTCCTACTTGGTTATGTCTCAAACTCTCACACTTACCGTGTCTACAACAATTTCACCCGAAAGGTTGAAGAAACAGTAGATGTGAAGTTTGATGAATCTAACGGCTCGCAAGTAGAGAAATTGCCAATTGATGTAGGAGACAAAGACCCCTCGGAAGCAATCCAAGACTTGTCTATTGGCAAGATTTGTCCAACGGAGGTGAAGGAGAGTAACTCGTCCGTCCAAGTGGAAGCTTCTACCTCACGACAAGGTGAACCAAGAGTTGATATGGAAGCATCCACGAGTGGGACACACCAAGATGAAGAAAACAAGGAAGTACACCAAGAACGTCAACAACCTCCTTCTCCACCACGACAAGAGAACGACAACGCCAACAATGAAGAAGGCCAAGAAGAAGAAGAACAAGATGAAGAAGATGTTCAACCAAGACCCAAGAAAAAGCTTTCACGAGTTTGAGCAAGAATTGCTAAAGACCATCCAGTCGAGCAAATCTACAATGATATCCAAACCGGGAGAATCACTTTCTCTAAAACTCGTTTAGCTATTTTTTGTGAACACTATTCATTCATCTCTAGCATTGAACCTACGAAGGTTGAAGAAGCATTGGAAGATCCGGATTGGATAAACGCTATGCATGAAGAGCTACATAACTTTGAGAGGAATCAAGTTTGGACATTGGTTGAGAAGCCCGACAACAACCACAACATCATTGGTACCAAATGGGTGTTTTGCAACAAGCAAGATGAAGATGGACAAGTAGTTTGCAACAAAGCACATCTCGTCGCCCAAGGCTACACACAAGTCGAAGGTATGGACTATGGTGAGACTTATGCTCCCGTTGCTAGACTTGAATCCATTCGCATCTTACTTGCCTATGCTAATCACCATGATATCACCTTGTACCAAATGGACATCAAAAGTGCTTTTCGAAATGGTGAAATAGAGGAGGAAGTTGATGTTAAACAACCTCCCGGCTTTATCAACCCTAAGAAACCTAATCATGTCTACAAACTTCGCAAAGCTCTTTATGGTCTTAAACAAGCTCCTAGAGCTTGGTATAAATTCTTAACCAAGTTCCTTATTAAAAAAGGCTTTGAAATTGGAAATTTTGATTCTAGACTTTTTACTAAAAGGGTTAATGGAGAATTATTTGTATGCCAAATTTATGTCGATGATATTATATTTGGATCAACTAACCCTCATTTTAGTGACAAGTTTCAAAAGCTAATGTCGGAGAAGTTTGAGATGACAATGATGAGTGAACTCAAATTCTTTCTTGGGTTGCAAATCAAGCAAACTAAGGAAGGTACTTTTGTCTCTCAAACGAAGTACACCAAGGACTTATTCAAGAAGTTAAATATGCCAGAATGCAAAGGTATGTCTACACCCATGCCTACTAGTGGACATCTTGATTTGACCAAAGATGGTGAACCAGTTGATCAAAAGGTTTATCGCTCTATGATTGGTTCATTGTTATACCTATGCGCTTCACGTCCCGATATTATGTTGGAAATATGCCCTAGAGGCAATAATAAAAGTGTTATTATTATATTTCTTTGTTCATGATAATAGTCTTTTATTCGTGCTATAACTGTATTATCCGGAAATCGTAATACACGTGTGAATACATAGACCACAATATGTCCCTAGTGAGCCTCTAGTTGACTAGCTCGTTGTGATCAACAGATAGTCATGGTTTCCTGGCTATGGACATTGGATGTCGTTGATAACGGGATCACATCATTAGGAGAATGATGTGATGGACAAGACCCAATCCTAAGCATACCACAAAGGTCGGTTAGTTCGTTTGCTAGAGCTTTTCCAATGTCAAGTATCTCTTCCTTCGACCATGAGATCATGTAACTCCCGGATACCGTAGGAGTGCTTTGGGTGTATCAAACGTCACAACATAACTGGGTGATTATAAAGGTGCACTATAGGTATCTCCGAAAGTGTCTGTTGGGTTGACACGGATCGAGACTGGGATTTGTCACTCCGTATGACGGAGAGGTATCTCTGGGCCCACTCGGTAATACATCATCATAATGAGCTCAAAGTGACCAAGTGGTTGATCACGGGATCATGCATTACGGTACGAGTACAGTGACTTGCCGGTAACGAGACTGAACAAGGTATTGGGATACCGACGATCGGGTCTCAGGCAAGTAACGTACCGATTGACAAAGGGAATTGTATACGGGGTTTGATCGAATCCTCGACATCGTGGTTCATCCGATGACATCATTGAGGAGCATGTGGGAGCCAACATGGGTATCCAGATCCCGCTGTTGGTTATTGACCGGAGAGTCTCGGTCATGTCTGCATGTCTCCCGAACCCGTAGGGTCTACACACTTAAGGTTCGGTGACGCTAGGGTTATTAGGAAGACTTGTATGTGATTGACGAAAGTTGCTCGAAGTCCCGGATGAGATCCCGGACGTCACGAGGAGTTCCGAAATTGTCCGGAGGTGAAGTTTTATATATGGGAAGTTGTCATACGGACACCGGAAGAATTCGGGGTCCTATCGGTATTGTACCGGGGCCATCGGAGGGGTTCCAGGGGTCCACCGGGAGGGGCCACCCCTCCCGGAGGGCCACATGGGCCGCAAGGGGCAGGGAGTCAGCCCCTGGAGGGCTGGGCGCGCCCCCCACCTTGGGCCCATGCGCCTAGGGTTGGGGGGGAACCCTAAAGGGGGCGCCCCCCTTGCTTGGGGGGCAAGCCTCCCCTCCCTGGCCGCCGCCCCCCCCTCTAGATCCCATCTAGAGGGGTCGGCCCCCCTTGCCCCTTCCCCTATAAATAGAGGGGTGAGGGGAGGGCTGCTAGACACAACTCAAGGCGCAGCCCCTCCCCTCCCCAACACCTCTCTTCCTCCGTACGTGCTTGGCGAAGCCCTGTCGGAGTACTGCTGCACCAACTACACCACGCCGTCGTGCTGCCGTTGGAGCTGCCTTCCTCAACCTCTCCTTCCTCCTTGCTAGATCAAGACGGAGGAGACGTCGTCCGTCTCGTACATGTGTTGAACACGGAGGTGCTGTCCGTTCAGCACTTGGTCATCGGTGATCTGAATCACAACGAGTACGACTCCATCATCACCATCCCCTTGAACGCTTCCGCACTCGATCTACAAGTGGTATGTAGATGCAAACTCACTCCCTTGACTCGTTGCTTAGATGAACTCATAGATGGATCTTGGTGAAACCGTAGGAAAAATTTTAATTTTCTGCAACATTCTCCAACAGTGGCATCATGAGCTAGGTCTATGCGTAGTTCTCTTTGCACGAGTAGAACACAATTTTGTTGTGGGCGTAGATCTTGTCAACTTGCTTGCCACTACTAGTCTTATCTTGCTTCAGCGGTATTGTGGGATGAAGCGGCCCGGACCAACCTTACACGTACGCTTACGTGAGACCGGTTCCACCGACTGACATGCACTAGTTGCATAAGGTGGCTGGCGGGTGTCTGTCTCTCACACTTTAGTTGGAGCGGATTCGATGAAAAGGGTCCTTATGAAGCGTAAATAGAAGTTGACAAAATCACATTGTGGTTATTCGTAGGTAAGAAAGCGTTCTTGCTAGAACCCAATTGCAGCCACGTAAAAGATGCAACAACAATTAGAGGACGTCTAACTTGTTTTTGCAGCGATTGCTCATGTGATGTGATATGGCCAGAAGTTGTGATGAATGATGATGTATGAGATCATGTTCTTGTAATAGGAATCACGACTTGCATGTCGATGAGTATGACAACCGGCAGGAGCCATAGGAGTTGTCTTTATTTTTGTATGACTTGCGTGTCATTGAAGAACGCCATGTAACTTACTTTACTTTATTGCTAAACGCGTTAGCCATAGAAGTAGAAGTAGTCGTTGGCGTGACAACTTCATGAAGACACGATGATGGAGATCATGGTGTCATGCCGGTGACAAGATGATCATGGAGCCCCGAAGATGGAGATCAATGGAGCTATATGATATTGGCCATATCATGTCACTATTATATAATTGCATGTGATGTTTATTATGTTTATGCATCTTGTTTACTTAGAACGACGGTAGTAAAGAAGATGATCCCTTACACCAATTTCAAGAAGTGTTCTCCCCTAACTGTGCACCGTTGCTAAAGTCTGTCGCTTCGAAGCACCACATGATGATCGGGTGTGATAGATCCTTACGTTCACATACAACGGGTGTAAGACAGATTTACACATGCAATACACTTAGGGTTAACTTGACGAGCCTAGCATGTACAGACATGGCCTCGGAACACGGAGACCGAAAGGTCGAACACGAGTCATATGGAAGATACGATCAACATGAGAATGTTCACTGATGATGACTAGTCCATCTCACGTGATGATCGGACATGGCCTAGTCGACTCGGATCGTGTATCACTTAGATGACTAGAGGGATGTCAAATCTGAGTGAGAGTTCATTATAATTTGATTAGATGAACTTAATTATCATGAACTTAGTCTAAAACCTTTGCAAAATATGGCTTGTAGATCAAATGGCCAACGCTCATGTCAACATGAACTTCAACGCGTTCCTAGAGAAAACCAAGCTGAAAGATGATGGCAGCAACTATACGGACTAGGTCCGGAACCTGAGGATCATCCTCATAGCTGCCAGGAAACAATATGTCCTAGAAGGACCGCTAGGTGACGCTCCCGTCCTAGAGAACCAAGACATTATGAATGCTTGGCAGACTCGTGCTGATGATTACTCCCTCGTTCAGTGCGGCATGCTTTACAGCTTAGAACCGGGGCTCCAAAAGCATTTTGAGCATCACATAGCATATGAGATGTTCGAGGAGCTGAAACTAGTTTTCCAAGCTCACGCCCGGGTCGAGAGATATGACATCTCCGACAAGTTCTAGAGTTGTAAGATGGAGGAAAATAGTTCTGTCAGTGAGCACATACTCAAGATGTCTGGGTTGCACAACCGTATGACCCAGCTGAATATTAACCTCCCTGATGAGGCGGTCATTGACAGAATCCTTCAGTCGCTCCCACCAAGCTACAAGAGCTTTGTGATGAACTACAATATGCAAGGGATGGAAAACACCATTCCTGAAGTATTTTCTATGCTGAAGTCAGCGGAGGCTGAAATCAAGAAAGAACATCAAGTGTTGATGGTCAATAAGACCACTAAGTTGAAGAAGGGCAAGGGCAAGAAGAACTTCAAGAAGGACGGCAAGGAGGTTGTCGCGCCCGGTAAGCCTGTTACCGGGAAGAAATCAAAGAATGGACCCAAGCCTGAGACTGAGTGCTTTTATTGCAAGGGGAAGGGTCACTGGAAGCGGAACTGCCCCCAAATACTTAGCGGATAAGAAGGCCGGCAACACCAAAGGTATATTTGATATACATGTAATTGATGTGTACCTTACCAGTACTCGTAGTAACTCCTGGGTATTTGATACCGGTGCCGTTGCTCATATTTGTAACTCACAGCAGGAGCTGCGGAATAAGCGAAGACTGGCAAAGGACGAGGTGACGATGCGCGTCGGGAATAGTTCCAGAGTCGATGTGATCGCCATCGGCACGCTACCTCTACATTTACCTACGGGATTAGTTTTGAACCTTAATAATTGTTATTTCGTGCCAGGTTTGAGCATGAACATTGTATCTGGATCTCGTTTAATACGTGATGGCTACTCATTTAAATCCGAGAATAATGGTTGTTCTATTTATATGAGAGATATGTTTTATGGTCAATGGTTTATTCTTAATGAATCTCGAGCGTAGTGTTACACATATTCATAGCGTGAATACCAAAAGATGTAAAGTTGATAACGATAGTCCCACATACTTGTGGCACTGCCGCCTTGGTCACATTGGTGTCAAGCGCATGAAGAAGCTCCATGCTGATGGACTTTTGGAGTCTCTAGATTATGAATCATTTGACACATGCGAACCATGCCTCATGGGCAAGATGACCAAAACTCCGTTCTCCGGAACAATGGAGCGAAGAACCAACTTGTTGGAAATCATACATACCGATGTGTGCGGTCCAATGAGCGTTGAGGCTCGCGGAGGATATCGTTATGTTCTCACTCTCACTGATGACTTGAGTAGATATGGGTATGTCTACTTAATAAAACACAAGTCTGAGACCTTTGAAAAGTTCAAGGAATTTCAGAATGAGGTAGAGAATCAACGTGACCGAAAGATAAAGTTCCTACGATCAGATCGTGGAGGAGAATACTTAAGTCACGAATTTGGTACACACTTAAGAAAATGTGGAATCGTTTCACAACTCACGCCGCCTGAAACACCTCAGCGTAACAGTGTGTCCGAACGTCGTAATCGCACTCTATTGGATATGGTGCGGTCTATGATGTCTCTTACCGATTTACCGCTGTCATTTTGGGGATACGCTCTAGAGACAGCTACATTCACTTTAAATAGGGCACCGTCTAAATCCGTTGAGACGACACCGTATGAATTATGGTTTGGGAAGAAACCTAAGCTGTCGTTTCTAAAAGTTTGGGGATGCGATGCTTATGTCAAGAAACTTCAACCTGAAAAGCTCGAACCCAAGTCGGAAAAATGCGTCTTCATAGGATACCCTAAGGAAAAAGTTGGGTATACCTTCTACTTAAGATCCGAGGGAAAGATCTTTGTTGCCAAGAACGGATGCTTTCTGGAAAAAGAGTTTCTCTCGAAAGAAGTAAGTGGGAGGAAAATAGAACTCGATGAAGTACTACCTCTTGAACGGGATAGTAGTGCAGGTCAAGAAATTGTTCCTGTGATGCCTACACCTAATAAAGAGGAAAATAATGATGATGATCAAGGTACTTCCGATCAAGTTGCTACTGAACTTCGTAGGTCCACAAGGACACGTTCCGCACCAGAGTGGTACGGCAACCCCGTCTTGGAAATCATGTTGTTAGACAACGGTGAACCTTCGAACTATGAAGAAGCGATGGCGGGCCCAGATTCCAACAAATGGCTTGAAGCCATGAAATCCGAGATAGAATCCATGTATGAAAACAAAGTATGGACTTTGACAGACTTGCCCGATGATCAGCGAGCGATAGAAAACAAATGGATATTTAAGAAGAAGACGGACGCGGATGGCAATGTTACCATCTATAAAGCTCGACTTGTCGCTAAGGGTTATCGACAAGTTCAAGGGATTGACTACGATGAGACATTCTCTCCCGTAGCGAAGCTGAAGTCCGTCCGAATCATGTTAGCAATTGCCGCATACTATGATTATGAGATATGGTAGATGGACGTCAAAACGGCATTCCTTAACAGGCATCTTAAGGAAGAACTGTATATGATGCAACCGGAAGGTTTTGTCGATCCTAAGAACGCTAACAAAGTATGCAAGCTCCAGCGATCCATTTATGGGCTGGTGCAAGCATCTCGGAGTTGGAATATTCGCTTTGATGAGATGATCAAAGCGTTTGGGTTTATGCAGACTTATGGAGAAGCCTGCGTTTACAAGAAAGTGAGTGGGAGCTCTGTAGCATTTGTCATATTATATGTAGATGACATACTCTTGATGGGAAATGATATAGAACTGTTGGACAGCATTAAGGCCTACTTGAATAAGTGTTTTTCAATGAAGGACCTTGGAGAAGCTGCTTATATATTAGGCATCAAGATCTATAGGGATAGATCAAGACACCTCATAGGTCTTTCACAAAGCACATACCTTGATAAGATTTTGAAGAAGTTCAAAATGGATCAGTCCAAGAAGGGGTTCTTACCTGTGTTGCAAGGTGTGAGATTGAGCTCGGCTCAATGCCCGACCACGGCAAAAGATAAAGAAGAGATGAGTGTCATCCCCTATGCTTCAGCCATAGGATCTATTATGTATGCCATGCTGTGTACCAGACCTGATGTAAACCTTGCCATAAGTTTGGTAGGTAGGTACCAAAGTAATCCCGGCAAGGAACACTGGACAGCGGTCAAGAATATCCTGAAGTACCTGAAAAGGACAAAGGACATGTTTCTCGTTTATGGAGGTGACGAAGAGCTCGTCGTAAAGGGTTATGTCGACGCTAGCTTCGACACAGATCTGGATGACTCTAAGTCACAAACTGGATACGTGTATATGTTGAATGGTGGAGCAGTAAGCTGGTGCAGCTGCAAGCAGAGCGTCGTGGCGGGATCTACATGTGAAGCGGAGTACATGGCAGCCTCGGAGGCAGCGCATGAAGCTATTTGGGTGAAGGAGTTCATCACCGACCTAGGAGTCATACCCAATGCGTCGGGGCCGATCAAACTTTTCTGTGACAATACTGGAGCTATTGCCCTTGCAAAGGAGCCCAGATTTCACAAGAAGACCAGGCACATCAAGCGTCGTTTCAACTCCATCCGTGAAAATGTTCAAGATGGAGACATAGAAATTTGCAAAGTACATAAGGATCTGAATGTCGCAGATCCGTTGACTAAACCTCTCTCGCGAGCAAAACATGATCAGCACCAGGACTCTATGGGTGTTCGATTCATCACAATGTAACTAGATTATTGACTCTAGTGCAAGTGGGAGACTGTTGGAAATATGCCCTAGAGGCAATAATAAAAGTGTTATTATTATATTTCTTTGTTCATGATAATAGTCTTTTATTCATGCTATAACTGTATTATCCGGAAATCGTAATACACGTGTGAATACATAGACCAAAATATGTCCCTAGTGAGCTTCTAGTTGACTAGCTCGTTGTGATCAACAGATAGTCATGGTTTCCTGGCTATGGACATTGGATGTCATTGATAACGGGATCACATCATTAGGAGAATGATGTGATGGACAAGACCCAATCCTAAGCATAGCACAAAGGTCGGTTAGTTCGTTTGCTAGAGCTTTTCCAATGTCAAGTATCTCTTCCTTCGACCATGAGATCGTGTAACTCCCGGATACCATAGGAGTGCTTTGGGTGTATCAAACGTCACAACGTAACTGGGTGATTATAAAGGTGCACTACAGGTGTCTCCGAAAGTGTCTGTTGGGTTGACACGTATCGAGACTGGGATTTGTCACTCCATATGACGGAGAGGTATCTCTGGGCCCACTCGGTAATGCATCATCATAATGAGCTCAAAGTGACCAAGTGGTTGATCACGGGATCATGCATTACGGTACGAGTAAAGTGACTTGCCAGTAATGAGACTAAACAAGTTATTGGGATACCGACAATCGGGTCTCGGGCAAGTAACGTACCGATTGACAAAGGGAATTGTATACGGGGTTTGATCGAATCCTCGACATCGTGGTTCATCCGATGACATCATCGAGGAGCATGTGGGAGCCAACATGCGTATCCAGATCCCGCTGTTGGTTATTGACCGGAGAGTCTCGGTCATGTCTGCATGTCTCCCGAACCCGTAGGGTCTACACACTTAAGGTTCGGTGATGCTAGGGTTATTAGGACGACTTGCATGTGATTGCCGAAAGTTGTTCGGAGTCCCGGATGAGATCCCGGATGTCACGAGGAGTTCCGGAATGGTCCGGAGGTGAAGCTTTATATATGGGAAGTTGTCATACGGACACCGGAAGAATTCGGGGTCCTATCGGTATTGTACCGGGGCCACCGGAGGGGTTCCAGGGGTCCACCGGGAGGGGCCACCCCTCCCGGAGGGCCACATGGGCCGCAAGGGGCAGGGAGTCATCCCCTGGAGGGCTGGGCGCGCCCCCCACCTTGGGCCCATGCGCCTAGGGTTGGGGGGGAAACCCTAAAGGGGGCGCCCCCTTGCTTGGGGGGCAAGCCTCCCCTCCCTGGCCGCCGCCCCCCCCCCTCTAGATCCCATCTAGAGGGGTCGGCCCCCCTTGCCCCTTCCCCTATAAATAGAGGGGTGAGGGGAGGGCTGCTAGACACAACTCAAGGCGCAGCCCCTCCCCTCCCCAACACCTCTCCTCCTCCGTACGTGCTTGGCGAAGCCCTATCGGAGTACTGCTGCACCAACTACACCACGCCGTCGTGCTGCCGTTGGAGCTGCCTTCCTCAACCTCTCCTTCCTCCTTGCTAGATCAAGACGGAGGAGACGTCGTCCGTCTCGTACATGTGTTGAACACGGAGGTGCTGTCCGTTCAGCACTTGGTCATCGGTGATCCGAATCACGACGAGTACGACTCCATCATCACCATCCCCTTGAACGCTTCCGCACTCGATCTACAAGTGGTATGTAGATGCAATCTCACTCCCTTGACTCGTTGCTTAGATGAACTCATAGATGGATCTTGGTGAAACCGTAGGAAAATTTTTAATTTTCTGCAACATTCCCCAACATATTATGCTAAGTGTGTGCATGTGTGCACGATATCAAGCTGCACCTAAAGAATGTCATCTTAAGGCCGTGAAAAGGATAGTGAGATACTTAATTCATACACCAAATTTTGGCATTTGGTATTCTAAGAGGGCCTCTTTCAATCTTGTTGGCTACTCTGACTCGGACTATGCCGGTGACAAGGTTGATAGAAAGTCCACTTCGGGTACTTGTCAATTCCTTGGTAGATCTCTTGTGTCTTGGTCTTCCAAGAAACAAAACTCGGTATCCTTATCCACCGTCGAAGTGGAATACATTGCTGCTGGATCATGTTATGCTCAATTACTTTGGATGACTCAAACTCTTAAAGATTATGGGATATATGTGAAACATGTTCCATTACTCTGTGACAATGAAAGTGCTATCAAGATTGCTCACAATCCCGTGCAACATTCTCGAACTAAGCATATTGAAGTTCATCATCATTTTATTCAAGATCATGTTGCCAAAGGGGACATTAATCTTAAGCATGTTTGCACCGAAAAACAATTAGCAGATATATTCACTAAACCTCTTGATGATAAAGTGTTTTGCAGGTTGAGAGGTGAATTGAACATCATTGATGCTTCAAACTTGGAGTAGAAACTTCATTTGATACATGCAAGACATGAGCCTATGACTAATCCTTGATACTTCTTCTTATGATGATAATCTTACGTCTTGGATATATTTGCACCTTGCATGTTATCTAACCCTTGTAGGAACTTGGATGAATCTAAATCTATGAGACTGCAACTCACTCACATTTTGAGCAATCTCTACATCACCAAGTCTCTACATAATGGTGGTTGAAAACAAGGAAGCACAAAACCATTCAAACATATCCTTTGACGAATTTATTATTGAGTTTCATGATTGTCATTTTGGATACACAAGTGCTCTTCCTTGCAATAACTAGCCCATGTAGGAAGATGGACTCAAATTCCAAGTGGTGCTCCCAACTCTTGATGAGCTACATCAACCTTGAGCAACCCACACAAGTTCAACTACATGATCATGATCACCACCACCACCCAAGGTATGTTATTCCATCTTAGAGAAGCTTTACTCCAAGTCATGTAAAGCAACTCGACAAGATGTGAATACATCAAGATGCTTAAACGAAAAATGGTAACCCCATTTTGAGCTTAAACGATGAGTATGGCCTATGATCAAGTGTTCTCACTTGACTCCTAAGTCAATATACTCTAACATAGGTGACTTTGTCGCCGACCAATTCTAGATGAAGTTCTCTCGTGTTCCTTTCTATGCTCTTGCATTTGTCTCATGCATATTTGTTTCCCATTTCTAGATTTGGGTTGTAATTTTGGGATAGCAAGGCGTGGGTTGTGAAGGCGCCAGTTTTGGGAGCACGATATCTAAATTTTCGGGATACAATAAGGCGGGGGGTGAATTTTAGGGACAAGCCTAACGTGTAATATTGTACTTGTACGTACCAAATCAATTCGCACTTCCCTCAACCAAAACGAAAACAAAAAAATAAAACTATTCACACCACACAAAGAGAGAGTCTTGCCCCATTTTACTATACAAATGCTATTCAAAGCTACTCCCTCCTTCCATCTAAATAGGGCCTAATGCGCTTTTCGATGCTAACTTTGACCAAATATTAGAGCAATAATATATGACATGCAACTTACACAAAGCACACCGTTAAATTCGTGTGTGAAAGGAGCTTTCAATGATATAATTTTCACATTGTGCATGTCATGTACTATTAATCTTGTCAATAGTCAAAGGCGGTCTTAAAAAACGCATTACGCCCTATATAGATGGAAGGAGGGAGTATGAATCCATGTTATGCCCAATTAAATTTTTTCGCTTGCTGTATAATGCATGTAACCTACTCATACCAACATTTTAATGCATTCCAAATGTCTATACTACCACTGCAATTCGAACTGAATTTGAATTCGTTTCTCTATTTCAATAAGAATCTACAATCATGATTGTTGCCAACTTCAACCATCATTCGTGTATTACCTTAGTAACATACCAAATGATTACTATAGACATAGATATGAACTATGTGTACTACATGAACTCGAATTCTATTTTTTGAATACACTTGATGTTGATTCCAAATAATAGTACATTTGATGTACTAACTATATATTCATAATCTAAATAATGTTCCAACGTACACCGTGTTTATCACACAAAGTATAGTGCCCCGTCCCCTACATTATGACAAGTATTTAGACCTGAGCTGCAAAAGCCACACATTAGCCCAAATTATAATCAATGTTCTATATATTATACACAGTACTAGCAAGATGCCCATGCGTTCCACAGAACATCAACATGATCAAGGGGAGGCCTAATTTGCAAATATGGAGAGGGGTGTGGGTATCTTTTTTCAAAATTGCCACAGTTTCATTCCTATCCGTCAGATATAAATCGGACGGCCTATATTGCAGGATGGCAGGCACACCATCATCAACAACTTCGTTTTTTATAAGAGTAGAGATAAAATATATTATATGTAGTATAACATGTTCATAACCACACCATCTATATCACTGTTTTGTATATTCACACATGCGTCGGTTTAAAACACTATGATAAATTCTTCAAATATCTGAATTCACTTTTTATAATGAAGTATGATCTCTTTTCGTCTTTTACACCCACACAATCATCTTATCTTTGTAGCTAGCGCTAACTTTCTCTCGTGCATGCACATGCCCGCATCCCTCTCACCCTCCCCAGCATTCTCTAGCTCCATCGCGCAAATTCGTCTTTTCACTTTAGGCCGTTCACCCACGGTGTGTGTAGGCCCCCCGGCTCCTTCTTTACGGCACACATCGATCGATATGCCTCTCAAGCCAGGTGTTCCTAGCACAAACACAAGCTTCCCCTCTTCTCTTATCACCGTCCATGCCTCACTCCCGCCACTCTTTCATCGATCTCGTACTCGCACACTCCTTCCCCTTCGATAAAGTATGCCACTCGCACCACCTCCTAGATGCATCCCTCTCTCTCTCTCTCTCTATCCTTCTCCCCGTGCCTCATTTGCTTCTAACACACACATGCATGTATACCGATCGATCTCCCAACATATACCTAGGTCGACTTTAACAATCCCCCCCCCATCGATCGACGTACCTCACAAGTTATGTCTCTCATTTCTCTAACAAAGGACAATTGATCTTCCTATGCAGTTACGTCTACTTACCATAGCCATATCGTCCCCCCTCATCATTCGTGCATGCCTCCTGACCCGTCTCTCACACGCACGTTCACAGACAGGCAGCCATCCCCTCTCTTATTGATAATGCAGGCGTGCCCTCCGTTTGTCTAGCAAGCCTATCCCACCATTTTTTAGAAGCAACTTCACTACCACCCCCTCCAACACTCTAGCTCTGCCTCTTTCCCAACCTTATTCCTCTCCTACACATATGCATGGATGCCGATCGATCTCCCTTAATACATGAGGTAGATCGATCTCCCTTAATACATGAGGTAGGCCTCTCTCTTCCTCCACACATATACCAGCCATTGTACCTCTATAGTTAATTAGGCCTCCCCCACCACACACCGATAGTCGAGCGTTGTAGGTAGGTATCCATGCCACAGAGACAAACTGCACCTGTCCCCTCTCATGTTCCAGTAGGTCATCCACTCTATATCTTTGACGTGGGCACACACAAATTCGATGGCACTCTTTATCGATCGCGCGCACACACACACATCATCCCTCTCTTCGATTCTATGGACACCTTAAGCCGATGATACCTCCACTCTCTTCTCGTGGATCGCCCCCTCTATATATATGATATATCCAGGACTCTATTTCACACACATTGCATATGTTACATTTTTTATTGACCCCTCCCCCCCCCCACACACACACACAAAAAAAAAACTCTCACGAACCCACACACTATCTCTCTATGTTTGTATCTCTCTCACACAACCCCACATAGGTGGTGTGTGTATACAAGAAGAGAATAGGTGCACCGTGCACATACTCACGCTTCATGCCCAGCCACACCCGCGCGGGTACACGGTGGAGTTCATTTCTGTATGAAATGGCATCCCATGTGCTAATTTGAACGCGTGTAGCGGTTGTTTACCTATGGAGGTCATGTACCACACGTGCACAAAAGAAAGTTTGACTTGATGCGTTGGCGCATTATTTTTAAATAAAGTTATATCGCTCAATGGCACGTACACAGAATATAAAACAATTTTGTGGAGAAAAGGGTAGTCCGCTCCACTATATACAATGAAGCCTGCCTGCCTAGTTTGTCTCTCTTCAGAGTATCTCACACAAGGTTGTAGTGGCCTCTCTCTCTCTCTCTCTCACCATTGGTCACTGATCCAGCCGCATCCCGTCTGCCGGTGGAAAGGGAGGATGTGCATCGTTTCTCCGTTCGACGGCGCCGAGGCAGCACGTCCCGATCTACGGTACACGCCGTTCTCTCTGACCAAGCTCCGGCGCGGTAGGGCCTACGCCACCTGCTCGTTGCCGAAGTATGGGCAGATTTTGCCCGCCCCCGCTCACCTAGTTACATCCCGACGACTTCCAGGTATCCCCTCCAGCCTTGCTCCATTGCCCGTCTTCCCATGTTGCTGCATGTGGATCTTCCATAGTTCTTTGCCCAGAGCTTAGCTCGTCCGGCGTACTTTCCATATTGCATTCTCGTCCTCACACCGTTTTAGACAAACACAGTCGTGTTGTTATCTTCCCTTAGGACAAGGAATGTGCTTCTTTTTTGTCGTTGCATGTGTCACTAACTGTTATTGGTCAGTAATTGTTTCCTTTCTACCTCTTTTTTACAAACAGGGCTATCCATTTCACCTCGTTGCTATTGCGACCTATTGGTGAACTGCACAAATAACTTTTTTCTTAAGAGTGCTTTGTGCAGTTGTACTAAAATGTCACACGGGCAACGTCTCTACATTTCAGTGCGACTGCACAAAGGGAGATTGGTTTTGCTCTATCCTCCTCATCCAACTCCGAGCCTAATCTTCTCCAACTAGTTAGTCTTAAGAGAGACTGCAAAGGTGACCGGCTTCTATTTGTGTGTTTATTGTTTCATCAGCAGTCCTCTATTATCATAATCATACTCAATATCTTTGGAACAGGAATGCTCAGCTCTATTTTAGTGGAACTGCACAAAATGATCGGAATGTTGCATGCTCCAGACAACTACTTTTTTTTCCAACGTGCCTTTTTGATTTAGACAGAGCTGGGGGGACGTTGCTGCCAATGAAAGCATGGATCAATTTTAATTTAACAACTTCTCACAACTTTGTCTTCAGTTGTGATGTAAATATTAGCTCTGATCTTCTAATAATTGAGATGCATTAGCAAGGAAGTTAGTTTTTTATTGTTTCCGAAACAGCATCGATGGCAAGACACACGAAACAAAAGCCGAAAGCTCACACCATTGTACAATTTCATGTCGCTGGAAAGTTATTTGTATAGTACGTCAATTATGTAAACAAATGATGGAAGCTTGATAGCATTGCCAGAAGCCTCTTCAGCATCCGGGTCCATGTGCCATGCACAAAATTATACTCCTTCATTCCTAAATATTTGTCTTTTTACAAATTTCAAATGGGCATATTTTAGAGTGTAGATTCACTCATTTTGCTTCGTATGTGTACTCCCTCCGTTCCTAAATACTCTATTTGTCTTTCTAGAGATTTCAACAAGTGACTACATATGGAGCAAAATGAATGAATCTACACTCTGAAATATGTCTATATACATCCGTATGTAGTAGTCCATTTGAATCTCTAAAAAGACAAATATTTGAGTAGTCACTCGTTGAAATCTCTAGAAAGACAAATACTCCGGAGTATATTTAAGAACCGAGGGGGTAGTGCACAACTGCATGGGAGACTCAGCTCGGTCGTCGCTCCGCATGAATAGTGAGTAATGAGCAGTCAAATCATAAGCCCCACCTTTCCCACTGTAAGTTGCTCGAAAGAAGCAACCATCAATACGCTCTTCTTTGAATCCGCTCATACTACTCCATCTGTCACTGTTTATAGAGGGTGCTTCAGAAATAGAAAAAATCTCTGGGACCAAGGCGAGTAGCGATCGGCCTAAAAAATAGCATTGGTAGTTATAGCACGGCATCTATTACTAGAGGAAATAATGCATACACACATGCATGCAGTGCTTCCACCCCGGGTACACACATGCATGCACTTACTCCACTCTGTAGTACATCGAGAGAAAATTGTGGACTTGATTGCGGTCACCACACCCTAATTAATTGAGCATTAAATCAAACGCATCTAAAGTCTCTCTGGTGGTGGAAATGCATTGAGAGAAATGCATCATAATGAAGCGCGCCTTGTAAACTGTGACGGAGGGAGGAGTAGTACTATGAAGGTGCAAAACCAAGTATGTGTATGGCCAGTCGGTCAACGCACCTCCTCTTGGCATATCACTGACAAGTGGGACCGGAGTGTGAGCAAACCGGTCTTAATTGACGGCAAAATGGCCAACCGGCATTCCTTGAGAGAGACGAGGAGCGAGAACACACAGACATGCTTGCACGGAGGCCAAGATATATTCAAGCATGGTTGATTGATATCATCATTACATGTTGGGCTTCCGTTTTCCGCCCTTCTCCCGAATAAATGTTTACTTTATCAGAGATTAAAAAAATAAGAGTACAGACGCTCCACCATGCGGTTCTAGTAGTAGTACTACTCATACCTTGCGCTTGGCTCTTCGCCTCTTCGTGAAGTCGAACAATGATGGTACTCCGCATGTTGGGTACTATAGTGTATGCCTCTGGCAATCTGACACCAAATGAACTGATGCATGTCCACCGCCTGGGCGAGTGTAGGTTGCATTAGTCAAAGGCCTTCACCCTGTCCTACAAGCTTCTCCTCGTTCTGCGAGTTGACGGGACACACCAAAAAATAGTGCTAGTCCATACTCCCTCCTTTATGGTTAATATGGCTTAATCTTTTTCGCGGGTAAATGAGAGAGCTTTATTCATATATAAGCATTCTTAGGACGATCAGCCAAGACACTGGTCACTAGGAAGCGAGGTACCCCGCAAAAAAAGAAGTAGGAAGCGAGGTGTTTCATCAAGCTAGCTCTCGGCCACATTCAAAGTGCAACAAGCATGGTTCGCACAAAGATGCGCCGCAAGGTTTGCTGACCTGTTTACATGTTGAATAACAAAAAAAAGAGGAAATATTACCGAGCGCTCCTATTTGTAACAGGATATGAGCCAGAATTAAGCGAGAATTGTGGCGAGTGTTCCATGCAATCAACTTCCATTATCACATGCGAGAACCCTCGAAGAGAACCAAATGTGTTGAAGATTGCTTTAGCACATTTTAAAAATGTAATAAGGGTGCAGACGCTCCTCCATCCGGTTCCTAGTACTAGTATAGTACATACCTCTATAGACTATAGTAGTAGTACTAGTACTAGTACTAGTAAACTTTGCGCTTGGCTGTTCGCCTCTTCGGGAAGTCGAACAATAATAGTACTAGTATAGTTTATGCTTCTGGCAATCTGACACCGAATTAACTGTTGCACGTCCACAGCCTGAGCGAGGGAGAGCTTGCATTAGTCAAAAGTTTCTCCTTGTCCTGCGAGCCACCGCGTGCAAGCTTCTCCCGTCCTGCAAGCTTCTCCTTGTTCGGCAAGTTGACGGGACACAACAAAGTAATGCTAGTCCATACTGCCTCCTCTCCGGTTAATATGGCTTAATTTCAAACGAGATAAATACATTGTCTGTCACTGTATATTCGTAAAAATACGGTCAGTGGACTTCATAATACACTCGTTGCGCTCAATATATAGATTTTTCGGTCTTTATACAGTCACTAGCTCACCCTGGCTGAGTATGTGTGTGCATACACGTGTAGGTTGAGCACTTGAGCGTGACCGTGTGTGTTCTCGTGTGCTCGGACATGCATGCATTAGGGCATCACGCGCATTTTTGCATCCATGTGTACATGTCACTGTTGCATACACGTAGAGGGAGTACGTGTAGGGGCCATTAAGGAGCAGTCAAATCACACAGTAAGTTAGTCGGAAGAAGCAACCATCATTTCACTCTTCAATGACACATACGCAATATAAAATGGTTGAAATGGAGAGAAAAAGGAAACCACTATATATACACTAGCAGGAGCCTAAACTACAAGCCTGCTTGCTTGGGTTGCTCTCTTCACAAGCATAGAACGACGGTGGCCACACCGTTGTTCACATATCCGGCCTGATCCCGCAGCTGGGGGGAAGGGAACAATGTTCTGCGTAGACGCGGTCGACATCGGTGAGGGAGAAAAACCACAGTCGGTGCATCCCAATCGGGGGTCACTGCGGTATGGGCTGATGTCGCATCCCAACCGCCCTTCTAGCTACAGCCCGATGTCCCAGGTAGTCTATCTTATTTTTGGAGCCGGCTTGCTCCACTGCCGCAGCTCCTCACGTAGCTCCATCTCCATGTCGATCTTTCTCTACTTCTATCGGCTTCTACTTGTGATGAGTTTATGTCTCATGAACTAGTGCCAGTACTATTATTCTAATCATACTTCTTCAAAATCTTTGCCATCAGGGATGCTCAGCTCGATTTTAGTGGAACTGCACAAAAGCATCGTATCATCCAAGGGTGCTAGCCGTCTTTCCTTCAACAGGGTTCTACCTGGCAAGGAAATTAAATCCTATTTAGGGTTTAGGGTTTAATTCATAGTGACCCCATCAGTAGTTTTTCTTTCGTACACGCTCTCACAACTTTTGTCTTTAGTTGTGAAGTAAATATGTGCTATGATCTGTGAATCATTGAGATGCATCAGCATGCGTGTTATTTTTCCTTTGTATTTGATGGAATGTTGTAACGGGGCAACCTTCGAGTAGGAATGAAAATGGAGTGGAAAGTTTCTGTTTTTCCGGAGAAAAAGTGGAAACGGAGAGAAACCAACGTTACTTTTCATTGGATCGCGCCATCGAGCAAAACCAACGTTTAAATCATGTATGTCGCATTCGTGTCTCACCCTCCTCCACGACTCGACCCCACACGATTGCTCGGCATGCCACTCATCGCAAACCGAGTAAAAATAACTTTCCCACCTGCTTGTCGATGGATTGTGCCATGGAGTACTAGCACTACTAGAAGAGATTGATGAGTTGGGGGAGGATAGCTAGCTGTAGCACGGACTCCCAAGAACTTTTTACAAGCATGTTGTGGCCGGCTATTGTGACCTTTGAACGTGGAGCAGACGCGTGCACTAGGAAGCGGCGCGGGCGACACTCTCTCGGTCGGCACGCCGCTTCAATGCCGGCGCCAGTGAGAGGTCGCGTCCGCTCTGGCCGGGCAGGAATGTGGCACTGACCGTTTCGGGCGGGAAGCACGCGCGGGTGATGAAGAGGGTTCGGGTTGGTTAGGAGCGGTCGTGGCAGCGGTTCGGACGCCCGGAAACAAGAGATGTTGTATGTTAACATTGCCGTGTATATAATTAACAATGTAAATAATGTGCCAATTGGACAAATATGATTGGAGATGGAGATGGAAATGGAATTTTACGTAAACACGGATATGCATGTCTATGACTATGTGTGTGTGCGCGACGACTCTCACGGCCTTGAAGCGGGAGCGTGTTTTTGATCAAGTTTTCTTTCTTGGTACGTTAAAAAATTGTCCGCCAGTTTTTGTTTCTTTTTTCCGGGAATGCGCGTATTCTATTTAAAACCACTGCTATGGAGAGATTTTTTACTCCAGTATAGCCTCTTGTTTGATAGAGTTTCTCGCGTCTCGCTCTCTCACCCTCTCACCCTCTCCATATCAAAACAAGATGACAGTGTACACTCTATCTCTCTCCTCACTGGTGGTCACAGATCCGGCCGAATCCCGTCCGTTGCGGGAGGTGATGAGGCGTAGCATTGACATTGTCGCCGTCGGTGATTGTCGGTGTACTAAAGTAGGGGCACTACTTTGTACCCCTTACTAAGTACACGGGCAGTCAGAGCCGTGCCTACGACCACATTAAGCAGGGCAGAGGGAAGAGTTGAAGCCGCAGAGCGGCCAAAGCAACGCCAAGACGAGAAGGCCAAGAGGGCAAGGTGGTTCTCCCCGGCAAGGTCCATGTCGGGGCAGCCTCCGCGGCCCTGGCAGGAGCCTTGCCGGGGCAACTTGCCCAATCCCCCTCCAGCAGAACGTGCCACCCTTGAGCCCAAGGTTTCCAACCTCATTGGAACCAGGTCTCGAGAGGCACTTCTATGGTGGCATGCAGATCTTTGTGAAGACAAAGTGCAGAAGACGATGATCCTTGGCGAGATCTTTGCCAAGGAAATCCACAAGACCTCCGGCAACACCCTTGCCGGGGACGACCATGGCACCGCGGCAAGACCCTTGCCGGGGGCCCGGCAAGGCCCTTGTCGAGGACGTCTGCGAGGCCACAGCCAGGCCCATGCCTGCCAGGATCCCGCCACCACTCCCCATGCAGCCGCCAGCCCACCAACTAGCCAGGTGCCTGCGTGTCAACAGGAGGCTTCTAGGCCAACTTAGCGACGCCTACGTGGTGTCATGCAAATCTTTGTGAAGACCTCACCACCGCGCCACCTCAGCTGCCTGCCAGCTTACATGGCACCATGCGCCCCGCTGGCCCGGACCCGTGTCGGACCAAGGTGGAGCGGCGACGGACGGGACGGGGGTTCGCATTTAATGTGCCTTGTCCCGCAATGGCTAGTGATAAGCTTAGCCACAGTACCCCGATGCCACCTCTTGTGTGCCACTGTGGCGATCCCCTTTGCTATAAAAGGAGGCCCAAGGCATACTGGAGAGGAATTCGGACCCCTGGATAAGTGAGTCATTGTAGCTAGCTCAAGAATAGCAAGAACACTCAAATAGACACCTAAAGCAGGACTAGGGTATTACGCATGTCGCGGCCCGAACCTGGGTAAACGACCCGTGTGCTTTGTCTAACTACTGATCCCGCTCTCCTCTCAACCCCGTGCCCTGCAACCGTAGTAGGGATCCCAGTTGATCCCATAGGTGTCGTTTCCACCGACTACGGCGATCGGCTCATCCGGAGCCGGACTGCCTGTACCAGTGCGGGCAGGGAGCGGGGCCGTCGCGGACCGAACCCAGGGCGTGGCCCACGAACACCCAGACCACTCTGGCAGCCAGACCCTGGTGAGCGGCGCCGCTCGTGAGCAGAACGACGAGCCGCACGTCACCGGATCTAGAGATGGAGTGCCCCCCCCCAGGCGGCGCGTGGCCCTCCAGAGCCATCACCGTACCACCGGCTGGTGGCACGGCGACCTCCAAGACACCCACGCCAGCGCCCACCGCGCGCTCCTCTCAAGTTGCACGTGACGAGCAACGTCGCCACATTGGAGATCCCGGGCGCCGCCGTGGGAAGAGCCCCGCGCACCATTCGCGGGATGAGGAAGCCAGCATGCACTCCGGAGCACTGGCGGGAACGGCGTACGACCGCAGGACCGTGATAGAGCTCCCTCTAACGTGGTCAGAGGTCAGAGCACGTCACGGTCCACACAGCTTTCGCCACCACCCACGCCAGCAGAAGCTTTGGCGCGCGCGCAACTACTCCTTGATTTTCCTCCTGCTGCGGAGAAGCTCGACGAGTGGAGAGCCATCGTCCGGAGCCTCGTCGGCATCGCCAACAGGGATGAGCCACGACCAGCGGAGCCCGTGGACTAGCGCTCTGTAGAGTCACCACATCCCAGTAGAGCAAGGGCCGGGGGAGATGCTGCCATGGTGCACTCTCCTCCCCCATGCCAGCCACCGCGAGTGCTGATCCGTCGTGATGATGCTTGTGACAACATGTCTGTAGCATCGTCCGACCCACGGACCCGCCGCGATCAACGCCAAGTTCTTCAGGAATGAGCCCATGAAGATGCTCGGACCACTATCGAGCGTCGGCGCGATGCGCGCCACCAGTCAAATAGGCGGGCAGGACCCGCTGTAGACCACCCGGCTCTGGGAGGCTACGGTGACCTACCTTACGAGGTGGGTTGCCCGACTTTTACCCGTGAGCTGCGGTCGTTCCAGTGGCCCTCCCACCACACGTTCAAGCCTGACGTGGGAGAGAAGTACAACGGCAAGACTCTCCCATCGGAGTTCCCCAGCATCTACACCATCGCGATGTAGGCTGCTGGGGCATGCGACGACAAGGTGCTCGCCAATTATTTCCCGTTGGCACTAAAGCCCAATCTCATGTCATGGTTGATGCACTTGCCGGCGGATTCCATTTCTTCTTGGTCGGACCTGTGTCATGAGTTTGTTGGCGCCTTTACTGGAGGCCATCAAGCTCATGGATAGGAGAGTGATTTGCATATCATTCCCCAGAAGGAAGGAGAAAGCCTGCGCAAGTACACCCAGAGGTTCAACAGGGTGCAATACAACATCCCAGACGTTCATCCTACCGCCGTGATCAGCGCATTCCACCAGAATGTGCGCAATCGCAAGATGAGTGAAGAGCTGGCAATGAACAAGGTCAAAGATGTGGCCGAACTCTATGTTCTAGCTGATAGGTGTGCCTGGGCCAAAGAGGGGAGGAAGTACCCCGGCGAGGACGCCGGTGTGGAAACCGACTCCACAGACGACACCGCTGCCCCAGCAAAGAAGGGTCGGTGTCGTAATAGAAAGCGCAAGGGCAAGACAATGCTCGTCGTCGAGGGGTCCGACGACACCGGCGCTGCCAAGAAGGCCAAGGCAAGCGACCCTGGCAAGGAGGTTGCAGGGTGTGCCACTTGCCGGGCCTTGGCGGCTACCGATAAGCCAGGAAGCTCTGACAAGCAGTATTGTAAGATCCACTAAACCAAAGGCCACGACCTCCAGAACTGCCGGCAAGTCGAGCTGCTTGCTGAGAAGCAAAAAGCTGAGTACGAGCGGCAGGACAAGGAGAAGGGGCAGGACGGTGCCGGAGGGTCCGGCAAGAAGCGTGGCGACCAAGGAGGCCGCCGCGGCAAGGACAACCAGCAAGAGAGGCCGGCCAAGGGCCGCGACAAGAAACAAGAAGACGATGATCATGATGAGGACGACGAGTCCAGTGACCATTAGTTCCAAAAAGCTACAGAGGCCATGTGCATCGTCGGTGGCGCCTCGCTGCACACCTCTCACCGCCAACTCAAGCAGTGGGCGCGAGAGATTGCAGCGGCGGAGCCATCAGTCGAAGCTCGGAAGCCACTGAAGTGGTCCAACACGCCTATCGTTTTCTACACTGAGGACCACCCTGATCGCACAACAGTGGTCGGGTGCTTGCCATTGTTGGTTTCCCCAACAATATGCAACCTCAAGGTGACGAAGATGCTAGTCGATGGCGGGGCGGGTCTGAACCTGATTTCGCCAGTCATGGTCAAAAGGCTGCAGATTCCTGATGGAAACCTCGAGGAAACGGGCACATTTCAAGGGGTCAACCCGGGAAGGAGCCAGCCAAAGGGAAAGATCACGCTACCCGTGACATTTGGAAGTGAGCTGAATTACAGAACGGAGAGGATTGTCATCAACGTAGCCGAGATCCCCTTGCCCTACAACAGGATCCTCGGCCGCCCGGCGCTAGCTAAGTTCATGGCGGCGTCACGCTATGCCTACAACACGCTGAAGATGCCCGGGATGATGACCATCATCACTGTCCCCTCCGACAAGAAAGACGCGTTGATCTGCGTTGATCAACTTTATCGGCAAGCAGTTGCAACGACTGCCACCAAGGCACTTGCTCTTGCCGCCGAAGCTTCTGGGGGCAAGATAACCGGTAGGACCTCTCGCACCCACTCCGGCAAGCGCACCTATTTGGAGTGTTGTGCTCCCACTGAGGACGTGCCAGAGAGCTCCACCGGCAAGAGCAAGAAGTCCAGAGCTACACCACCAGAGACCAAGAAGGTGTTCGTCAAGGAGGACGGCACGGGAGGGGCTTTCACCATAAGCTCCTCCCTTGATAGCAAATAGGAAGGCGAGCTCGTCGCTTTCCTGCGGGCGAATGTCGATGTGTTTGCCTGGCAAGCCTCCGACATCCCCGGCGTTCCCAGGGAAGTGATTGAGCACCATCTTGTTGTTTGTCCTCATGCGCGGCCCGTCAAGCAGAAGGTCAGGAAGCAAGCTCTAGAAAGGCAAGAATTCATCACGGAAGAGATCAAAAAGCTAAAAGCAGCAGGCTTGGTGAGGGGGGTACTCCACCCGATGTGGTTGGCCAATCCGGTAGTGGTGCGCAAGGCAAATGGGAAGTGGAGGTTGTGTATCGATTACATGGATATCAATAAGGCATGTCCAAAAGACCCTTTCCCGTTACCACGCATCGACCAGAATGTTGACTCCACGGCCGGGTGTGACTTGTTGTCCTTCCTCGACGCCTACTCCAGATATCATCAGATCTTCATGTCAAAACAAGATGAAGAGAAGACAGCATTCATCACCCCATGTGGTACGTATTGCTTTTTACGATGCCTTTCGGGTTGAAGAGTGCTGGCTCGAATTTTGCAAGAGTGGTCCAGATTGGTTTTGAGCCCCAGCTACATAGAAATATGGAAGCCTATATGGATGATATAGTGGTCAAAACCAAAGACAAGGCAACACTTGTGCGAGATTTGGAGGAAACATTTACAAATCTGTGCAAGATCAACCTCAAGCTGAACCCAGAGAAGTGTGTTTTTGGCGTGCCATCCGGCAAGCTTCTCGGGTTCTTTGTATCACAGTGCGGGATAGAGGCGAATCTCGACAAGATCAAGGCCATCGAGCAGATTGAGGCACCTAAGCGGATCAAGGATGTGCGTTGGCTCACTGGCTGCGTTGCTGCCATGAGCAGATTCATCTACAAGTCTGCTGAGTGTGCCCTTCCCTTTTTCAAAATTCTAAAAAAGGCAGGCCCAATGGAGTGGACCCCAGAGGCCGAGGCAGCGCTGCAATATTTTAATAAGTACCTCTCCTTGACGCCGATACTGGTTGCGCCTAAACCACAAGAGCCGCTGCTGTTGTATCTAACGGCGACGAATCAGGTGGTTAGTGCCGCACTAGTGGTGTAGAGGGAGGTCGATGAAGAGACAGTGGCGACGGCGGGCTTGGAGAATGACGAGCCGAAGATCCCCCCGGCAGGACCTGATCCCGGCAAGGCGAGGCACCCGGCAGAGTCTGATGCTAGTGATGCAGGGCCTACACAACCAAGTCAAGTGATGCCGAAGAAGAAGATGATGTAGCACCCGGTCTACTTTGTCAGCTCCCTCTTGCAGGGGGCTAGGTCAAGGTACTCTAGTGTGCATAAATTGCTTTTTGGCCTCCTTATGGCCTCAAGGAAGGTGTGTCATTACTTCCAAGCCCATGAGATCACCGTTGTCACCTGCCTCCCATTGCAACGGATATTGCACAACCCAGATGCAATGGGGAGGATTGTGGAATGGGCCTTGGAGCTATCAAGTTTTGGTTTGAAGTTTGAAAGTGCCTCGACGATCCAGAGCAGAGTCTTGGCAGAGTTCATTGCATAATGGACCTCGACGCCCGACAAAGAGGTCCAAGAGACCACTCTCCCCGGTGAGGAAGCAAGTCGCAACTAGGTTATGTACTTTGATGGGGCTTTCTCGCTGCAAGGCGCCGGTACTTGTGTGCTGCTTGTCGCACCCACCGGAGAGCACCTCAAGTATGTCATCCAGATGCACTTTCCTAGGGAGATTTCAACGAACAACACTGCCGAGTACGAGGGATTGGTTGCCGGTCTCAGGATCGCGTCAGACCTCGAAGTCAAAAAACTCATTGTCAGATGTGATTCACAGCTTGTCGTTAGGCAAGTTAATAAGGATTATCAAAGTCCGTTGATGGAAGCCTACGTGGATGAGGTGAGGAAGCTGGAGGAGCATTTTGATGGTATACAGGCAGAGCACGTTCCCTGAGTGGAGAACGAAATCGCCGACTACCTGTCGAAGCGCGCTGCCTTCAAACTACCTGTGGAACCAGGTACCTTTGTGCTTCGGCTGACTCAACCATCTGTGGAACCATCAACATAGCAGAATAAGCAAAGGAAATCAGGCCCCGGCAAGTACTTGCCCACCGAGCTCCCTGGAGCCGCCGGCAAGGATGCTGCCCTAGACACTGAGCCTGTCGTGGGGCTATCGACTCCGGCAGGGCATCAAGCCCTGGCCGTAGAGACGACAGCTCCCATGGCAGAGGAGATGCCTTTAATCCTTGCCGTCGAGCCTCAGGCTCTAGCATGGGCACAACATATCGTCTGATTCCTCTAGACAGGGAAACTTCCTGAGGAGCAGGAAGAAGCAGAGAAAGTGGCCCGTCGGTCTGCCCTGTATCAGTTCATTGACAATGTTCTGTACAGAAAAAGGCCAAACGGTGTCAAGCTGAAATGCGTCCCCCGCGAGGAAGGACTGGAGTTGTTGGCAGAGATACATGGAGGCATATGTGGCTCCCACATAGGGTCAAGGGCCCTTGCCGGTAAGGCCTTCCGGCAAGGCTTCTTCTGGCCCACTGCCCTCCAGGATGCGACGACACTAGTAACCAAGTGCGAAGCGTGTCAGTTCCATTCAAAGAAGCTTCATCAGCCAGCTCAAGCCCTTCAAACCATCCCTCTCTCCTGGCCTTTCTCGGACTGGGGGCTCGACATACTAGGCCCCTTCCCCCGCGCTGTCAGGGGCTTTGAGTACTTGTACGTTGCAATCGACAAGTTCACAAAGTGGCCCGAGGTGGAAGCAATGAGGAAGGTGACAGCGTAGTTAGCCGTCAAGTTATTCAAGGGGCTAGTCTGTCATCTTGGTGTGCCCAACAGGGTCATCACCAACAACGGCACATAGTTCACAAGCCATGCCTTCATGCAATACATCGAGGATCTCGGCAGCAAGGTCTGTTTTGCTCTCGTGGCACACCCATGAAGCAACGACCAAGCAGAGAGAGCGAATGCTGAAGTTCTGTGAGGCTTAAAAACGAAGACTTTTGACAGGCTGCGCAAGAGTGGAAAGCGCTCGATTGATGAGTTTCCGGCGGTTCTTTGGTCGATCAGGAGGACGCCAAATCGAGCCACCGGCCAGACACCCTTTGTCCTGGTCTACGGGGCAGAGGCAGTTCTCCCCATGGAACTCATATACGGGTCACCTCGAGTGCTCGCTTATGACGAGTTTGAGCAAGAGCGACTGCGGCAAGATGACGCAACGCACCTCGAGGAAGATCATCTTCGGGCGGCTGTGAGAGCAGCACGCTACTAGCAAGCCTTGTGCCGCTACCATAGCTGCAAGGTACATGCCCGAAGCTTTGAGGAAGGCAACCTTGTTCTTCGGTGCGTTCAATCGGCCAAGAATTCCAACAAGTTGACATTGAAGTGGGAAGGCCCTTATCGGGTAATACGAGTCACCAAGCCCGGCGCGGTCCGCCTGGATACCGAAGATGCCATTCCAGTGACCAACTCCTGGCCATCGAGCACCTTCGCAAGTTTTACCCATAAGGCGTGGCTTGTCGGGCCCCCCGGCGAGTCACCTTTTGTACGAGCCTTGCCGGCAAGGCATGTAACCCTCTGTACAGAGCCAGGCGCAGACCCTGAGCATAAATAAATGAAGCACTGGCGTCCTAAGTTATAGCATGCATGCTAGGTTGAGTCTCTTCCTTGTTAGGGTTGATAGTGCTTAGCAGCAACTAACCCCTAGCATAGAGGTCGAGTCTGCGTCTCTCTTGTTCTTCTCTGTCCTTCTTTTTTGGTTCACAGGATGCGTGAGCGTATCTGCTAGGCCATGTGGAAATGAGAAGAACAAGTTGGCGCTCCGGCCCCGGCAAGCCAAGGTTGCCGGGGGCTGAAGATACCAAGATCTGACCCCGGCAAGCCAAAGTCGCCGTGGGAGGGCCACAGATTCAGACAAGTTTTTCACCCTCTGCCTTGCATTCCCGTATGGTACTAGGAGCGTATGAAGCCTCATCTTGTTCCTAAGCCACCGTGCCCCCTTTTTTCTATACCCAAAGAATCATTTCTTAGGGCAGAATATGGTTGTGGCCGCGGTGGCAAAGAAACAGGTGTAGGGCCTAACCCTACTTCACCATTGCCTCCGCCGGAAGCGTGAGTGCGGCTGAGCGGAGTAGGAAAGCGGCAAGGCCTGTTGCCGGGTGGCGTTGTTTATATTAAAAATAACAAGGATTTGTTCCTTGGTATGGGCTTGGCTAACACACAAAGGACCCGGCAAGCACCCCTTTTTCATTAATACGCCCCATACAAGTACATATCATACGGAATGTAAACATAAGCAAGGGGATTACAAGTTCTAAATTTAACTAAGGCCCATAGGCTTACAAATTAAAAAGAGACAAGGTGCCTGTCGGTGTCAAAACCGGCGGATCTCAGGTAAGGGGGTCCCGAACTGTGCGTCTAGGCGGATGGTAATAGGAGACGAGGGACACGATGTTTTACCCAGGTTCGGGCCCTCTTGATGGAGGTAAAACCCTACGTCCTACTTGATTGATATTGATATTATGGATGTTTACAAGAGTGGATCTACCACGAGATCAAGGAGGCTAAACCCTAGAAGCTAGCCTATGGTATGATTGTAATGGTTGTTGTTGTGTCCTACGGACTAGAGCCATCCGGTTTATATAGACACCGGAGAGGGCTATGGTTACATAGAGTCGGTTACAATGGTAGGAGATCTACATATCCGTATCGCCAAGCTTGCCTTCCACGCCAAGGAAAGTCCCATCCGGACACGGGACGAAGTCTTCAATCTTGTATCTTCATAGTCTTGGAGTCCGGTCGATGATGATAGTCCGGCCGATGATAGTTCGGCTGATGATGGTAGTCCGGCTATCCGGACACCCCCTAATCCAGGACTCCCTCAGTAGCCCCTGAACCAGGCTTCAATGACGATAAGTCCGGCGCGTATATTGCTTGGCATTGCAAGGCGGGTTCCTCCTCCGAATGATAGAAGATTGTGAACACCAGGATAGTGTCCGGCTCTGCAAAATAAATTCCACATTCCACCGTAGAGAGAATAATATATACACAAGTTCAATCTGCTGACGTTTTTTGCGGCATGACGTCACGCCACTACCAAGCCATTACTTGAATCGTTTTTTACTCTACCACCTCAGCGCATTTAGCGAAGCGGTTTCCTTGGCACGTCTTGTCGAAGCAGAGATCGTGTTCCCCCTTAATCCGGGATTCTCATCAATACGGACGTGGGTAACCCAACCGCGCCATTGATGGTGACGCTTGGGGGATAAGCGAGTTTTACCAGGCCGGTGGGGGACGCGTAGACTTCGCCCGCCCATATAAGGGATAAGGATTCACCTTTTCACCTACGCCTTCTTCCTCCTTTGCTTATCCATCTCCGCGCACTCGAGCTCCAGCGCCCAAGCCCGCACATCTCGTCTCAACCTTCCCCAGTTATGTCCGGAGCGGGAGGCAAGTGGATGACCTCCTCCGTTACGGAGGAGCACATCGAAAGACTGCGCAGCGCCGGCTACCTGTCCGGCGACATCGCGCACCGGCTGCCCGACGAGGGGCAGCTCATCCCCACCCCCAGGCCCCATGAGAGGGTCGTTTTTCTTCCCCACTTCCTCCGCGGACTGGGTTTTCCACTTCACCCCTTTGTCCGGGGGCTCATGTTCTACTACGGCCTGGATTTCCATGATCTGGCGCCGAACTTCATCCTCAACATCTCGGCGTTTATCGTCGTGTGCGAGGCCTTCCTCTGCATCCAGCCCCACTTCGGCTTGTGGCTCAAGACCTTCAATGTCAAGCCGAAGGTAGTGAAGGGCACTCAAGCGGAGTGCGGAGGCGCCATGTTGGGCAAGATGCCCAATGTCCTTTGGTTCGAAGGGGCCTTCGTGGAATCCGTCAAGGGGTGGCAATCGGGGTGGTTCTATATCACCGAGCCGCGCGACCCTAAGTGGGCGGCGGCCCCCGAGTTCAGATCTGGTATCCCCACGCAGCTCACCTCCTGGAAAGAGAAGGGCTTGCTGTGGGGTAGTTCGGAGGAGCTGACGGGACTCCAAGCCTGTATCCAGAAGCTGGTGAAGAAGCTCAGGCTGGTTAACGTGGTCCAAGTCATGCTCGTCCGCCGGATTCTCCCATGCCAAGAGCGGGCATTCAATCTGTGGGAGTTCAATCCGGAACAGCACCAGGCGCTGAGCGGGCTCTTCGACACGACGTACGAAGGCGCCTGGAGGGTGCTGTTTAAGGGCGCCGAAGCCCCCGCATCCGCGACTGAAGATCGCGGATTTCGCTCGCAGCGCCAAGCCGACGAGGTAAGTGATTCTACCCCTTTACGGGACACTTGCTTTTCATAGTTTGACTCTATGCGGGTTTTAATTTCCCCTTTTCCTTTGACAGGACTGGATGAGGAAGGCGGAGCAGATTATCTGCCCGGCTCCCATGCCAGAAAACCCAGTAGACGCCCGTCTAGCGAGGCTGCTGGTTCCGGCACCGCACGTGGTGCCGGAGAAGAAGGCCAAGAAGGAGGCCACGGGTGCTCGAAAGAGTTCCCGTTTTCAGGTGTCCGACGACTCCGGGGCGGACTCCTCCCCCGAAAACGAGGAGGAGAAAGAGGACTCTCTCCCAGAGGAGGGAGAGAGGAAGAGGAAGGCTTCCCCAACAGGGGAGGCCGAAGGGTCCAAGAGGGGAAGGACTATTCCCCCGGACAGCTCCGCCAACATCAACGTTGGCGAGGAAGAATGGCCTTCAAGGGCCAGGCCTCCAGCGAGATCGTAAGTATCCGGATTCCTGAGTGATTTATAATTTCTTTTTCTGTGTCACATAGTGTCATTCTGATGCCGCATGCTGCCTGTAGTCCGGCCAATGATGATCTCCCCGCTTCATCGAGCGGGTCGTTGGCTCCGTCGGATGTAGACTCCATCCCGACCGCCTCCACCCCTCGCGACACCGAGGACGCCGAGGTGGGATCCCAAGAAGGGACCCATCAGGGGGAGGCTCCGGAGGCGCCACAAGGCGTCCTCCCGGACTTTGCGCCGGACTCCATATCAGAACCCGCAGTGGTTCCGGAGTCCGGCCGGCGGCCCCTTCGCACGAAGGGCAAGACCGTGACGCCGGCGGCTTCCGTCCAACCGGAGGCGCCGGACAATTTGTTGGAGGCGCTCCAGAGCGCTTCCATCGAGGAAGAACACCGCACTATTATGAGTGCGGTGATTCAGAAGGTACAGCTTGCCAAGAGCGGGCTGACCGAAGCCTGCAGTAGCCTTCTATCAGGCTTTGAGGTAAGAAGTTAAAAATATGCAATGTAATACCGCATAGACAGTAGCCCCTGATGCTCGGTTCGGTGTTCGGAAAGAAAAGCCGGACTGAGGATCTGAAAAAAAGAAGATATACGCAGGGTTGCTAAAAAATTATGTCAATATGGGTTGCAGGCTGCGCTGCTGACCTCTGCCTCACTGACTACGGAGGTCAGTGCTTTGAAGCAGGAGCTCGAGCGGTCCGAGCAAGAGCTCGGCCGCGCCAAGAAGCAGCTCCAGGACAAAGAAGGTGAGTAACACCACTTTGAACTTGTACCTTACAGAAAAGGATTTAGGTTGCAACAAAAAATAACAAGGATAACATGGGTACTGCAGGGGCCACGAACAAGGTGGCGACCCTGAAGGAGGCCGTGTCTGCGGCCGAATGCAATGCGGCCGCAGACCGGGCAGAGCGAGAAAAGCAGGAGGCGCGGGTGGCGGTGGTTCGGCAAGAGCTCCAGGCTCTCATGGAAAAGCATGAGAGTTTGGAGCGTGACTCAAAGACTCGAGAATCCGAGCTTGCCTCGGCTCTCGAAAGTGCCAAGAACTGCCAAGGCCGATGCCCATAAGTCCCTTCAGGAGATTGAGTTGGTGAGGAAGATAGCGGCGGGTAAGGCATTTTTCATGCAAAGCAAGCATGTGAATGTAAATTACGTGTTACTTACCCGAATTCGGAGCTCTCCAGGGGCGTTTGCAGATCTGCCTCGTAGTGTGTCTGATGCCGCCGCATACTATCGAGCCGAGGAGGGGAGCTCAACAGAGAAGGTCTTCTGGTCTCAATATGCTGAGGCCGGCCATCCGGTGCCCCCTAGCGACCAGCTGAAGCAGCTGGTCGAGCTCCACAAGGCGGCCGAGCAGGCCATGAAGGGCCTCATAGTCCGGCTGTGGCCTGGAGAGGCCATGCCTGGGAGCTACTTCGGCCTCGTGCGACGGTTGGTGGATGCGTGCCCCTGGGTGGAGGTTATCAAGCGCTCCGCCTGTATTGAAGGTGCTCGTCGGGCCCTTGCCCGCGCAAAGGTGCATTGGGGCAAGCTGGATGCGGAGAAGCTAATCACTGACGCGCCACCAGCGGGCAAGGAATATCGTACGCCCGAGATGTACTATAAGACTGTCCTGAAGGGTGCCCGCAAGATTGCGGATGAGTGCCCCAGGGATGTAATTATTGAGTAAATTCGCAATGTGTTATCCTGTGCGCTGAAAACTTTGTTCATATGCGCTAAGCAACGCTTGTTAATTTAAAATATTACCTTCTGTGCGGCCGTTTATTAAATCTGAGAGATGGCAAGTCGTCGGCTTCAGCCCCCATGCCACGAGTGCTGGGGTGTTCGGGATAAACTTGAGCACTCTTGTTCCCATTTTTGGGTCCATCTAGGGAGGCGCTCAACACAACGAACAAGGCAACCGGACTTATAGTGCTTGAACACTCTCACTTAGCCATAGAATTCTATAATTTTAAATTTCGGCGAAGCCCCTAGTATTCGGAAGACCGAATTAGGGGCGCTATCCACGCCTTCGTCGGACATTATACGGAACTTCGCTCGAAGCCGCGTAGGTCTTTAAGGACTCGAAAGGACCTCTCGAACAGCGACCAGTCTCTCGCCTTATCATGACAGTCAGTTTTAGCTTTCTCCACTGAGGCGTTAACCCGGCTCAACCGGGGCGCAATCGCAGTGGTTCTCCCAGTGCTACCTTAGCCGATAGAACGGAACGTAAGGTGCCAAACATGGGAGCCGGGCAAACCCAACTATTGACCCAAGACATGATTCGGAGCCGATTCATATAATGCTATAAGTTCGGGGTGCCGCACTTGTGAAAGTGTTCGGACTTTATCACACCATAATGCGGGGAACATAAGCCCCTGGTGTATTTGGCCGTATCAAAATGTACGGATGCAACATGTCGTAAATGAACATATATATATAAGGTAATGCAATTATGGGCAAAAAAGTGCTGCATTTTATTCGAGAAGATCTGCTATGAGTGCGGAATGATACAAATAGTGCGGAAAGCAAGGGATTGGACGAATTAAAGGCGTCTCCCTCCAGGGGTAGGCCGCGGAATGGTGTATGTAACAAATTTAATGCTCGTAATGGAGACCACCTGAGTGTTCGTCGCGGCCTTTGTCCCTCCCTGGTTGTTGCATCATGAGTTCGGCAGGTTCGCCGCCGGACAGAGTTTTGTATAAAAAAAGAGAAAAATAAAAGATAAAAAGAGCGACACACTTGGGAGCCCCTGGTGTGGTCGAACCGCACTCTGGGTCTGTTGTGGTTGTGCCTCTCCCCCTATGCCCATGGTATCTCCAGGGCGTAATTATGTACGCGGAGAGTTTGTCTTACAATTGTGCGAGGGCTGGGGTTGAGGCCGCATTGCTACGCGTGCTCGGAACGTGCCAGGTGGTCTTGGTTGATGTTGCTCCGGGCGCGTTTGGCCGTGTCCGGTCGTTTAACGGCCGGACTCGAAAATTGCCTTAAAAGGCTGCTCTGTACTTCTGCCGCGAGAGCCGCTGTATGTTCCTCCGTTCGGAGGGAGCGTTCCGTGTTTCCATTGACCGTGATGACTCCACGAGGGCCTGGCATCTTGAGCTTAAGGTATGCATAATGCGGCACCGCGTTGAATTTTGCGAACGCGGTTCGTCCGAGCAGAGCGTGATAGCCACTGCGGAACGGGACTATGTCGAAGATTAACTCCTCGCTTCGGAAATTATCCGGGGATCCGAAGACCACTTCCAGTGTGACTGAGCCTGTACAACTGGCCTCGACACCTGGTATGACGCCTTTGAAGGTTGTCTTTGTAGGTTTAATCCTTGAAGGGTCTATGCCCATCTTGCGCACTGTATCCTGATAAAGCAGGTTCAGGCTACTGCCGCCGTCCATCAGGACTCTCGTGAGGTGAAATCCATCGACGATTGGGTCTAAAACCAATGCGGCGAATCCGCCATGGCGGATACTGGTCGGATGGTCTCTTCGATCGAAAGTGATCGGGCAAGAGGACCATGGGTTGAATTTTGGGGCGACTGGCTCCATCGCGTATACGTCCCTTAGTGCACGCTTCCGCTCCCTCTTGGGGATATGCGTTGCGTATATCATGTTTACCGTCCGAACTTGAGGGGGGAATCCCTTTTGTCCTCTGTTGTTCGGCGGCCGGGTCTCTTCCTCGTCATCGCTGTGTAGCCCCTTGTCATTGTATTCGGCGATTAATTTGCCTGCCTGCTTGAATACCCAACAATCTCTGTTGGTGTGGTTAGCTGGCTTTTCAGGGGTTCCATGTATTTGACAGGAGCGGTCGAGTATTCGGTCCAAATTGGACGGTCCCGGAGTGGTTCTTTTGAATGGCTTCTTCCGTTGACCGGGCTTGGAGCCTCGGAATCCGGCGTTGACTGTCGTATCCTCATTGCTATCACCGTTAATGCGGCGTTTGTTTTTGTTTCGACGCAACCTGCCATTGCGGTCCTTGGTATCCGGACTGCCAGCGTTTTTGCTGAGGTTGTTGCTGCGAGCTAGCCAGCTATCCTCTCCCGCAAAGAAGTGGGTCATGAGTGATGTGAGGGCTGCCATGGATTTTGGCTTTTCCTGTCCTAGGTGCCGGGCCAGCCACTCGTCGCGGATGTTATGTTTGAAGGCCGCGAGGGCCTCTACATCCGGACAGTCGACAATTTGATTTTTCTTTGTTAAGAACCGTGTCCAGAATTGCCTGGCCGATTCGTATGGCTGCTGGATTATGTGGCTTAGGTCGTCTGCGTCCGGTGGTCGCACATACGTGCCCTGGAAGTTGTCGAGGAATGCGGCTTCCAGGTCTTCCCAACATCCAATTGACTCTACGGGCAGGCTGTTAAGCCAATGCCAAGCTGGTCCTTTAAGCTTGAGCGGGAGATATTTGATGGCGTGAAGATCGTCGCCGCGGGCCATATGTATATGGAGGAGATAATCCTCAATCCAAACCGCGGGGTCTGTTATGCCATCGTAGGATTCGATATTAACGGGTTTAAACCCTTCAGGGATTTGATGATCCATTACTTCATCAGTGAAGCATAGTGGGTGTGCGGCGCCTCTGTATTGAGCAATATCATGACGTAGCTCGAGAGAGCGTTGTCTGCTGTGTTCGGCCCGGCCGGAGTAATTGTATCTGGCGCAATGGTATTCGTCGTGGGTCTTCGGGCGCCCACGTGATCCATAGATGCATCTGGATTGTCTTGCCTTGTCCTCCAATATATCCCGCAAGTCCAGCGCGTTCCCCCGTGGCTTCATGCTTTTTGAGCGGTGCCGGGGTACGGTTTTGGTGGAGGGCTTGCATGCCTCTCTATCGTGGCCACGAGGTGGTCGGTCTGCCGTATTGTGCGCTGGTGATGCAGGTTTGTATGCTTCCTCCTCTAGTCGGGGGAGCAACTTGCGTTTTGCGTAACTTTTGGAGGGGCATTCGAGTTCATACTCTTCGGCCGCGAGGACCTCGGTCCATCTGTCGGCCAGTAGGTCTTGATCAGCTTGAAGCTGTTGCTGCTTTTTCTTTAGGCTGTTTGCCGTGGCCATTAGCCTGCGTCTGAAACGCTCTTGTTCGACGGGATCCTGAGGCACGACGAATTCATCGTCGTCGAGGCTTGCCTTGTCTCCGGAGGGAGGTAAGTAATTATCATCCTCGACCTCTTCGTCTGCCGCCCTCTCGTGAGGGCTTGCTTCTGCCTCCTCCTGCGCTGGATCGTGCTGGAGGGGGTTGTCTTCGGCACTTTCTGGGGTGTTATTATCTCCTGTGCCGGAATCTCCATTCTTGCTGTGGCGGGATTTAGAGCGGCGCCGCTGACGTTGGCGCTTGGGCTGTTTCTTTAAGGAATCGGCCTCCGTTGTTTCTTCGCCATCCCCATCTTTTGGGGTGTCCACCATGTATATGTCGTATGACGAGGTGGTCTTCCAGTGTCCTGTAGGCACTGGTTCTTGATAGTCTCCGGCATCGTCGTCCATACCGTCGATGTCTTCAGAGTCGTACTCGAGTACGTCGGTAAGATCGTCGACGGTGGCTACGAAGTGGGTGGTGGGTGGGCTCTGAATTTCTTCGTCGTCCGCATCCCAACCATCCTGGCCGTAGTTCGGCCAGGGCTCTCCGGATAGTGAGAGATGCTTCAGCGAATTTAAGATATCGCCGAAGGGTGAGTGCTGAAAGATGTCCGCAACGGTGAATTCCATGATTGGCGCCCAATCGGATTCGACTGGCAGGGGCGTGGGAGGCTCGGAGTCCGGCAAAGAGTCCGGCACCTCGGAGTCATGAGCCTTATGCGGGACAAGGTAAGTGTTCGGCTCCATCGCCGTAGAGGTTGCAGCTCCCGAGGCGGTGTCCAGCCATCCGTCCTCGATCTGAGCGATCGGCTCCGGACTATGGGTCGGAGCGGATTCGTGTGCGGCCTCCAAGATGTTGTCCGGCGGCAGAGTTAGGTCGTGCCCATCGTGACAGCACGGCACGCTCGGCTGTGGCTCAGATCCATCGAAGATCAAGTCCCCGCGGATATCGGCCGTGAAGTTTAGGCTTCCAAACCTGACCTGATGGCCAGGGGCGTAGCTTTCGATCTGCTCCAGATGGCCAAGTGAGTTGGCCCGCAGTGCGAAGCCGCCGAATACGAAGATCTGTCCGGGGAGAAAAGTCTCACCCAGGACTGCGTTGTTGTCGATTGAAGAGGCCATCAAGCCTATCGGTGACGACACAACAGAACTCTCAATGAAAGCACCAATGACGGTGTCAAAACCGGCGGATCTCGGGTAGGGGGTCCCGAACTGTGCGTCTAGGCGGATGGTAACAGGAGACGAGGGACACGATGTTTTACCCAGGTTCGGGCCCTCTTGATGGAGGTAAAACCCTACGTCCTGCTTGATTGATATTGATATTGTGGATGTTTACAAGAGTGGATCTACCACGAGATGAGGGAGGCTAAACCCTAGAAGCTAGCCTATGGTATGATTGTAATGGTTGTTGTTGTGCCCTACAGACTAGAGCCATCCGGTTTATATAGACACCGGAGAGGGCTAGGGTTACATAGAGTCAGTTACAATGGTAGGAGATCTACATATCCGCATCGCCAAGCTTGCCTTCCACGCCAAGGAAAGTCCCATCTGGACACGGGACAAAGTCTTCAATCTTGTATCTTCATAGTCTTGGAGTCTGGTCGATGATGATAGTCCGGCCGATGAGAGTTCGGCTAATGATGGTAGTCCGGCTATCCGGACACCCCCTAATCCAGGACTCCCTCAGTGCCCGTAATCCCTTTCTTATCCCTCTCCCAGGAAATGGAACAACATAGCAGAAGGGCAAAAGGGGCGCCTAGGCAAAGTACGAGCAGCAGAAGACACCAAGAGAACATCTCGGTGGCCGTCCAGAAGAAGACTGATGATGATGGGGCCAGGAGAAGAACTGGAAGATGAGGTAGCAGGCCGGCAATATGCTATGAAGGTGTCGATGCCCACTACTAGAAAAAGGGCTATAGATGGGATTGACACTAATGGCGCACCAGACAAGTGGTGCGCCATTAGTATATACTAATGGCGCACCATCTTCTGATGTGCGATTAGAGTTGAAACTACTAATGGCGCACCTGGCACATGGTGCGCCATTAGTATCAAAAAAAATCTGAACTAGTGCGCCTATCCAAACATACTAATGGCGCATCCACAGGCAGTGCGCCATTACTAGTTGTAACTAGTAATGGCGCACCTGCTAGAGAGTGCGCCACTAATGTTGTTTTTATTATTATTTTTTTATTCCTTTTTTTGCAAAACTACTAATGGCGCACTCGCACGCGGTGCGCCATTACTAGTTTAAACTAGTAATGGCGCACCGTGGTGTAGTGCGCCATTAGTATGTTTTTTTTTGCAAAACTACTAATGGCGCACCACTAGGTGGTGCGCCATTAGTAACCTGGATTACTAATGGCGCATTTGTGCTTGGTGCGCCATTAGTAAGTGGGCAGCAACAAGATATTTTGGACAGCCTCTCCTCCCACACTCACTTTCTCCCCACTTCATTCTCTCCACCGCCTCCTCCTTGTCTCGGGTGCCTCCTCTTTTTCACCTCATTTCCACCATAAATTCATTCAAATTAAGTGGTTAAGTTACCTTGTTTTGCTAGGTAAGTAAGGGCGGAAGCTATATTTATGTTGTTCTCCCTACAACAATGTGCACATGCACTTTTTATGGCCTAGCTAGATCTATGTATGTTCGTGGTGTTGCATATGTTTGTGGTTTTGCATATGTGTTTGTGTTTGGAGGTGTACCGGTATTTGAAATGCGATAGTTGCCAATATTTTGCCGGAATGTTGATTCATTTCCATTTCGGCGAGAATTTTGGCATTAAGAATTCTTTTTGGTCCTATTTTTAGGGAAAGTCATGCCAAATTTTTTCTTGGTTCTAAAATATCGTTTTGCTCTACCCCGCAGGCGACCATGGTCCGCACGATGACCGAAGGCATCGTGAATAGGTTTTTGAGGTCCGCGAAGGCCGAGATGCTTCAAAAGAACGAGACGGAGATAAGATGTCCGTGTCGAAGATGCAAGCTAAATAGCCTTATTGCGGACCCGGATTCCGGGCAGGTGCGGGACCACCTGCTCTTGCGTGGTTTCATGGATGGCTATCGGTGGCAAGGTGATGAAGATGACTACGAAGTCGTCCATGGGGGTCGGGCAAGAAATGAGGAAGGGCAGCAAGACAACCACCGCTGCTCGAGCGGGCGAGAAGACGAAGAATCCCCAGGAGATGATCACGACGGTGATGTTATACACAGTCATCATGTAGAAGAAGATGCAGGACATGATGATGATGCTGGCGGAGCAGACGAAGCTGGACCATCGATGGGCTGGGTGCAGGACCCTCATATTCAAGAGCTGCTTCTCAAGCAGACAGATAACGCAAGAGCTGCCGCCCGAGAGAAAGCCAAGATGGATCAACTTGAGTTAGACGCGGTTACTCCATTGTATGAAGGATGCAGGCCCGAGGATACCCGCCTGAAAGTAACGCTCATGGCTCTGGAGATGAAGGTAAAACACAAAATGACCGACGCATGCTTCGACGAGAACATGTCATTCTGGCACAAACGTCTTCCCAAGGGGAACAAGTGCCCGACCAGTTTGGAGGAGGCGAAGAAAATCGTGTGTCCTCTGGATTTACCGCACGTGAAATACCATGTGTGCATGAACAATTGCATCATTTATCGGGACGAGCACGCGGAGTCTACCATATGTCCGGTGTGCGGTGTCACTCGATACAAGAAGAGGAAGAAAGCTCCTCGAAAAGTGGTGTGGTACTTTCCGATCACTCCTCATCTGCAGCGGTATTTCGCGGACCCTAAGGTAGCAAAGCTCCTGCGCTGGCACGCGGATAGGGAGGAGAAGAAGCGAGAAGATGACGCAAATGATCCGGAGATAGATAAAAAAGACAAGATGCTGAGTCACCCTAAGGATGCGAGCCAGTGGCAAGCGTTGAACTTCGAATACCCAGAATTTGGGAACGATAGAAGGAACATCGTGCTGGGCGCGAGCACCGATGGAGTCAATCCGTTTGGCAGCCAGAGAAGCACACATAGCACCTGGCCTGTGTTCGTGTGGATGTACAACCTTCCCCCCTGGTTGTGCATGAAGAGGAAGTACATTCACATGAGTATGCTAATTGAAGGGCCGAAACAACCAGGGAACGACATCAATCTGTATCTGGGGCTGCTGAAAGAGGAGATTGACACGCTGTGGAAAACGCCAGCCAATACGTGGGACGCCGCAGAGAAAGAATATTTCCCTATGAGAGCCGCACTGCTCACGACGGTGCACGACTATCTCAGTTACGGATATCTTGCGGGGCAGGTAGTCCACGGATTTTCTGGATGCGTAAGGTGCATGGATGACACAACGTATCGCCAGCTAGATAGAGATCCCGGGTCTTCGAAAACCGTGTTCATGGGACATCGAAGGTGGCTTCGCGACGATGACCCGTGGAGGAAACGCAAGGATCTGTTCGATGGTGAAACCGAACCCCGAAAACGCCCGTGTACGAGGAGCGGCGAGGAAATAGACAAGTTGTTGAAAAATTGGAAAGACTGCCCACTGCCGAGAAAGAAGCAAAAGGCGCCAGAGCCGCTGCTGAAGGTATGGAAAACGAGGTCTGTTTTCTGGGACTTGTCGTACTGGAAGATCCACCGTGTGCCTCACAGCCTTGATGTCATGCATATCACGAAGAACGTGTGCGAGAGTCTGCTTGGTACCCTGCTCAACATGCCAGAGAGGACCAAAGATGGGCCGAAAGCAAGGGCAGACTTGAAATCAATGGGCATCAGGCAGGAGCTTCACGCTATATATGATGATGATGATGATGAGGCGAAGCAGGACACAGAAAGTCGTCGCAAAGGCAAAAAGGCCAAGAAGACCGGAAATGACTACCCTCCCGCGTGCTTCACTCTAAGTCAGGAGGAGATCGAGCAGTTTTTCACCTGCCTCCTAGGAGTAAAACTTCCTTACGGTTACGCGGGGAAGATAAGTAGATACCTAGACCCAGCGAACCAGAAGTTCAGCGGGATGAAGTCTCACGACTGTCACGTACGATCCGTGCTCAGGACGGGCCACCTTCACCGCAGGATATCTCGAGGAGGGTGCATGTGGAGGGTAGGGCGATGCTACCGACAAATATGCTCAATGCTGCAACCGGTGCTATGTGGAGTCTGCATGACAGTGTTCTTTCTTTGGAGAAGTGGCGTCTCAGGGAGAAGGATGTGGCATACCCAGTTTTCGCAGCCAAGGTGCCAGAGGGCAAGGGCTTTGTGGATAACTCCATCGGGCGTACGATCGTCCTGCGTTTTGATGACATCCACGCTATGTTGAACCTTCATCCGCTGCACTACACCTTCGTTCGGCTATTTTCGCTGAGTATGGAGATGCGGATCATTCGCGACAAGACCCCAGACATCGTGATAGTCGACCCCTTCTACATGCGTGCCAAGATCTTGGGCAGCGCTGGGGACCGGCAAGTCGCGAGTTCTTACCTCGAAGGCGTCATTCTGGCAAACCAAGATAAGGATAACTTCCTCGTGCCTTACTTTCCCGAGTAAGTCCTCCCCTCAACCGGCCCGTAACATATGAATTCTTACATTTCGATCGTTTTTCTTTTAACATTCCGTGTTTTCTGCAGTGACACACGTTGCACGCTCATCCCCCTAAGCCCCAAATATTCCATGGCCACGTATTTCGACCCGGACCGTCAGTCGAACGTAGACTACACAAATGTCAAGAAGGTTCTTGATGATGTTCTCCCCGGCTACGCCAAATCTGGAGGCACCTTCACCAGGCCTATTCGTAAGTATGGCAAGCACGTGTTCTCCCACAATACGACGTTCTGCTGCGTCAAGCAGCCGCCTGGCGGTCAGAAGGGTGCCTACTACGCCATCCATCACATGCGGGCGATCGTACAGGACCATCATCAACTTCTGCTACCGAGTAAACTCAAAGATTGGGCAAAGAGCGTGTCGGCAATCCAGGACGTGGACCTCCGACAAGAATTCTTTCGCATCCAGTCGGAGTTTGCGGAAATCATCCATCAAGATGTCCTTCGTACCTCGGGGCAGTTCTACCTCAACAATCAACCGTCCAACAATGACATCGACACAATGCTACAAATGCAGGCTGACAACGACCGTTATTTCATGACTCCCACGATAGACGGCGGCTTCATCCACGCTCCGGTCCCTTGAGTCGAGTCGAAAGCAGTGATGCTGTGTCTAGTTCTGAAACATCGATTGGCTCATGTCGTAATTAAACTTTAATGAACTTGTAGTATGTCTCTTTGGTTTCGAGAGTCGTTCAACTTAGATGTAATCGATGCTATTAATGTCTTGCTTTTCTCTTCCGATCGTTCTGTTGCATACTTATATATTGCTTATGTATTGTTTGTGAATTGGTACTAACGTTTCGTTTGGCTAGTGCATAGCGATGCCGACGTATGTCGTGTACAAGGGTAAGGTTCCCGGAGTCTACGATGACTGGGAGGAGTGTCGGAGACAGGTTCACCGATTCAGCGGTAACAGTTACAAAGGGTACACCACTAGGGCCGAGGCCGAATCTAGATACGCCCACTATCTAGCGGGAGAGGGGAGGGAGCGTTGGAGGAACCGGATGAAGACGAGTTTCATCATGATGATGCTCATCGTGATGACCGCAGCTCTCTTCTATGTGATGATAGTTTAGATGATCGATATCGACTTGTAATGTGAAGACAAACTCGCTACTCGTGGTCTCGAGACTTGTAATATAATGTTCTATCTTTGTTCGGTCTTTTCAATTCGGAGACTAATATGATGAATTGTATTCGGAGACTAATATGATGAATTGTATTCAAAGACTAATCTTCTATTGTATTCGATGAATCTGTTGTTGATGTGTGCTGTCTATATTTTGTCAAATTATACATTTTGTAACCTGTGGAAAAAGCAGAAAATAAAAAATAAAAAAAAACCTAATATTCATACTAATGGCGCATCACATGACAGTGTGCCATTAGTATGACAAAGCATACTAATGGCGCATCACTGGGCAGTGCGCCATTAGTATGACGCGGTTACTAATGGCGCATCTTGTGGTCGTGCGCCATTAGTATGCCAAAGCACCTGGGTATACATGGCCCCTGGGAGGCATACTAATGGCGCACCGTAGCCTATACTAATGGCGCACCAGTGGTGCGCCATTAGTATCTGGTATACTAATGGCGCACCACTGGTGCGCCATTAGTAAAAATTACTAATGGCGTGCTAGTAATGGCGCACCAGTGATGCGCCATTAATGGCCAAATTAGGTGTGCCATTAGTAGCGGTTTTTCTAGTAGTGGCCATCGTACTCTGACTTGACGGCCTGCCACCCGCCTTCTTCGTCTTCTCCGGCCCTCCTACGCCAGCCGCCCAAGGAGACGACCCTGAGAAGTTCAAGGAACTGGCTCCGCCCCTGGCAAAACGCTTTGCTGGAAGAAGAGCCAGGTGCAGATGCTGCTGCTGCCGGCACCACCCAGGGACGACGAGTCCAGTGCCTAGTCGGACCCGTCATCTTCCTGCCTGACGCTCTCATCGTCGCTGTCGCTGTCTTCCTCATCACTCCCGCTCGAGGAAGAATCTTTGTCATCGGAGGAGCTCTCCACGCAGCACTTTAGGCGAGTCCCGAAGTCTCCAAAGACCTTGACGGAGAGCAGGCCGTTCTCCATCAGTTTGAAGTAGAGAACAAGCCCCGCCGCCAGGCTATGGATGCGAGCGAAGGTCTTCCACCCGCGGCGGAGATACATGAGATGAGGGGATGGGAAGTCGACATCGACTCGTGTGCTGCTGTTCCCGCATCCCCTCATGTGCAACCTCAGCGTCTGCGGCGGGTCGAGCTCCATCTCCCGAGCGAATGGAGTGGGAAGGCGGAGACGACGACGCGCTGGCCAACACAACCTGATGAAGAACTCGCGAGGCTGGTCCCCAACGTGTCCCTCTATTGGGGGAGGGACCACCGGTGGAGGCGAGGCCGATGCACCGCCCCGTCCTCCTCTTCCTCGAGCGCCACGACGACCTCGACCTCGCCCCCTCCCCCTTCCCCTCATGGCTGGCTCCACCGCCGCGGGCTCTTGGGAAGGAGGGGCGCGTTGTCGAGCGGAGACCCTCGCCGCCACCGCCGAAGCATCGGCGCCTCCTCTCGCCATAATGGAGGAAAGAAAGAGGCCAAGATGGAAGAAGACGGATGATGGAAGATTGAGAAGTGTTGTTCCTCCCCCTCCCCTCCTTATAAAGGGACGGGGTCGGGGCTCGGCCGTCTCCCCCAACCGGTCCGCCTTATTAAAAGTTGCACAGGCGGGGCCGTCGACCGCCCTCCTCGCCCAATTGAAGGCGCGTGGGTATCGGCCCACACGCCCGCCTTCCCACATTCCATATGCTATTACCTGCCCCACGCCATGCATGCGGCATGCATGGCGTAAGGGACGGGCGTAGTGGGAAAAGTGGAAGGAAGATAAGCAGCGGCCCTGTGGTTTCCAAAGAATACGCCGGCCGCCCCTTTACTATTCACCACGGGATGACGCAAGTGTGCTTCGGTCATCCCCGCACGTGATCCCCACATCACGCACGACCCCCACGTCGCACGATCAATGTGGCTCGTGGGGAAGTGCAACAGACAAAGAATTGCTGTGGTAAAAACCGCCCCGCCTGCCCGCGCACCGTTCTGGGCCTAGCCCAACAACGCGTGATGCTTATGTGTGGCCTAGGCCCAGGGGCTCCTATCGGTGTACTAAAGTAGGGGCACTACTTTGTACCCCTTACTAAGTACACGGGCAGTTGGAGCCGCGCCTATGACCACACTAAGCAGGGCAGAGGGAAGAGTCGAAGCCACAGAGCGGCTGAAGCAATGCCAAGACGAGAAGGCCAAGAGGGCAAGGTGGTTCTCCCCGGCAAGGTCCTTGCCGGGGCAGCCTCCGCGGCCCCGGCAGGAGCCTTGCCGGGGCAACTTGCCCAATCCCCCGCCAGCAGAACGCGCCACCCTTGAGCGCAAGGTTTCCAACCTCATTGGAACCAGGGCTCGGGAGTGTCACGCCCAATATGCGACCCTATCCAAAAGGAACTCGAAGGTCCCACCAAGGATAGACCCGCATATTGAAACGCTTTTGCAAGGTGGATATCATTACATCAACATTACATAATAGATGGGGATACATACAAGAGGCATACAATGCCACATGAATACAACATCATAATACATCAGAGCATCATCTGACTATGGATGAAACACAAACAGAAACTCAAACGACATCCACCCTGCTAGCCCAGGCTGCCGACCTGGAACCTATCCCCTGATCGAAGAAGAAGCAGAAGACGAACTCAAGCAAGCAAGCATCACTCTCACGGCATGATCATCAAATAACCTGTACCTACAACTGTTGTTGTAGTAATCTGTGAGCCACGAGGACTCAGCAATCCCATTACCATGGGTATCAAGACTAGCAAAGCTTAAAGGGAAAGGAAGGGGTAAAGTGGTGAGGCTACAGCAGCGACTAAGCATATATGGTGGCTAACATACGCAAATAAGAGCGAGAAGAGAGCAAATGGAACGGTCGTCAACTAGCAATGATCAAGAAGTGATCCTGAACTCCTACTTACGTCAAACATAACCCAGAAACCGTGTTCACTTCCCGGACTCCACCGAAAAGAGACCATCATGGCTACACACACGGTTGATGCGTTTTAATTCGTATCTGGTGTCAAGTTATCTACAACCGGACATTAACAAATTCCCATCTGCCTATAACCGCAGGCACGGCTTTCGAAAGATTATACCCTGCAGGGGTGTCCCAACTTAGCCCATGACAAGCTCTCGCGATCAACGAAGGATATACCTTCTCCTAGGAAGACCCGATCAGACTCGGAATCCCGGTTTACAAGACATTTCGACAATGGTAAAACAAGACTAGCAAGCCGCCCGATGCGCCGACAAATCCCGATAGGAGCTGCACATATCTCGTTCTCAGGGCAACACCGGATGAGACTAGCTACGAGTAAAACCAACCCTCAAGTTGCCCCGAGGTGGCCCCGCAGGCAGCTCAGTTCGGACCAACACTTAGACAAGCACTGGCTCGGGGGGGCTAAAATAAAGATGACCCTCGGGTTGGCCGACCCAAGGGAAAGGATAGGTGGTGGTGAGGCAAATGGTAAAACCAAGGTTGGGCCTTGCTGGAGGAGTTTTATTCAAAGCGAACTGTCAAGAGGGTCCCATAAATCACCCGACCGCGTAAGGAACACAAAATCTGGGAACATAACACCGGTATGACGGAAACTAGGGCGGCAAGAGTGGAACAAAACACTAGGCATAAGGCCGAGTCTTCCACCCTTTACCAAGTATATAGATGCATTAATAATATAAGAGATATTATGATATCCCAACATAAATCATGTCCACCATGGAGAAATCTTCAACTTCACCTGCAGCTAACAATGCTATAAGAGGGGCTGAGCAAAGCGGTAACATAGCCAAACAACGGTTTGCGTAGGAAAGGTGTCAAAGGTTAGAGGTTCATGGCAATTTGGGATGGCTTGATAAACAGGTGATAGGTAGCGCAGCATAGCGATAGAACGAAACAACTAGCATAGCAATGATAGTAGTGAGATCCAAGGTAGCATTCATCTTGCCTGAAATCCCGCTAGGAAGAAGAACGAGTCCATGAAGAAGATGAAGCCACGAAGACGAACCAAGCATAGACGAACGAATCCTCACGATCGCAACGAAATAGGAACTAACAAGAAGAAGCACACAACATGGTAAACACACCACACATGAACACGGCATGATGCACAACAGAGCATGATGCATGACAAAGCTACATGAAGCTACTCATGGCAGGAGATGATGCAAACAAGAGCAACACATCAAGGCAAGTTTAAATGAGGCCGGGAACAACATATAACAATTCCGGTAAGTCCTCATATGAAAATTTCGAAATTGGACCAGATCTGAACAAACCTTATGTTCAAGTTGTTAAAAAGCAAGTTAAGATGTAACAAGATGATCTACATGAGATTCTAGTCAAGTTACATATAAAGTTCAATTAGTTCGGAGCTACGGCCTAGAAGATATGAGCAAAACAAGTAAACATGGCATTGATGCAAAATGCATACAAACATCAAGCAAACACACCAAAACAAGGATGCAACATGATAATATGAAACTACATGCAATTCTAAGCAAGTTTCATATAGAGCACACTCAAAACGGAGCAACGGTTCAACACACACGCTATACAAGTTTAAAGGACAAGCTGTCCAAAACAGCAACTAGGCATATTGCAAGCATCAAAACAATATGCTATAGCACCACAATATGAAAACAAAAGACATGGACATGATGTAAAGGTAAAGCACAACAAAACATGAACACTGAGCTATCTCCAGAAATCACTAGAACATGCTCAAGCACACGTGGTAAGATTGCAAACAATAACAATTCAGACTTTGCAGAAAATAACATCAGGTTGCAATGTTTAGAGCTATCAAACAACATGTTACAGGAACTTATCATGGCAAACAAAGGCATGGCATGAATCTACTAAATGCATAGATCAAAAGTCCCTTAGTGACCATAAGCCAAAAAGGATCAGAAAATATGATGGCACCCATGTAAACATGGCAAGTTATATTACAGATTCAAACATGGCAGAAACAGAATTATGAAGTCTTGTAAATGAGCTTGTGCAACTCACTACAGAGCAAAATATGGCATGGCAAGGCAACCAACAGTAAGAAGACATATTTGTGAAGCTAAGAATGGCAATAGCAAGGTCATAGGATGCATGGATCACTAGCAAAACACATGGCAACAACTGAACTTAATGTTAACAGGCTGACAGCAACATTATGAAGCAACTTTGGAGCAAGATATGAACAAGCTACAGCAGGCTATAAATGCTACCAAGGGCATGGATGGATATAGCATGACATGTAGAACAAAACATGTTTAGTTATCATCTCCAGATTATGCATAGAATGATTTGTAGGAGCAGGTTTATATAGCATCACGAAATAACAGATTCAGCCTAGCAAAACAGCAACATCATGTACACTACTTAACAAGCTCGATTCACTTACCACAAGTCATTGCATGACAAGATAAGCATAGCATCATCAAGAAGACATGTTTATGTAACCAACCAAGGCAAGAACAAGTCCATAGCATGCAAGGACCAACTACAACAACCTTGGCTAAATTGAATAACAAGTAAACAATCTACCAGGAAACATTTTGAAGCAAAAGTAGAGCACGAAAATAACATGCTAGGGTACTCCATAATTGCAACAAAGGGCATGAATGGATAGACAATAACCACATGTTCAAAACATCCTTACTGAAGTATCTCAAAATATGCATGGATCTCTCTGTAGCATCAAGTTTAGATGGCATCAAAATAACAGCAGAACAGGGACTAAAATCAGCAACATCACGATGCCTAGTTTGCATGCTTGTGCTAGTCACCACATTGATCACAAAAATACATGGTAAGCACCTATGTAAAGAAGACATGGCATAGTTGAAAACACATGTAGGCATCAACCTCATAGGATGCACACATCAATCATGGCAAAAATGACAAATGAGCTCGTTCTGTTAACAGACAGCAGACAACATCATGAAGCACTCTTACAACGATGATTCAGGCATCAAGATGACCTCAAATGAATATGATGCAATGGAATGAAATGATGTACTCGTTGAGACGAACAATTTGACATATTACACGCACGAAACGGAGCTATGGATGCAGAGATATGATGGCATGAACATGGTATGAAAATTACACGGATTTGGGGACTTGGGCAGAAAAACGGGGGGTCAACCTCTTCTTCCAGATCTGGATCTGGATCGGGCGGGGCCGGGCTCGCCCGAGAACTCGCCGAAGACGGGCGGTCGGAGTGGTCGGGGAAGGTCGTCGAGGTGCGGGGAAGCCGGACGGGGGGGCGCCGGAGTGCGGCGGCGCGGCGTACCGCGGCGGAGGCGGCGGCCGAGCCGGACGCGGCGGAGGGAGTGGCAGCGGCCACCGGAGGGCGGTGGGGCTTGGGGGCGCCTCGGGGCGGCGGCGCGGTGCCAGCCGAAGGCGCCGGAGGGCAGCGAGGAGGCGGGCGACTGCGGGCGGAGCCGGACGCGGGCCGCGTCGGCGGGCGGCGGCGATCAGCAGCGGGGACGGCTCGGGCGCGGGCGGCGGAGAGCGTCAGGCCGGGCGACGGCGCGCGTCGGGCCGGGCGGGCCCCGAATGGGCCTCGGCGGGCCGGCGGTGCGGGGGAGAGAGGAGGGCCGCGTGGGGGGGACACGTGGCAAGCCACGGTTAGCTGCGGGCGCGGGCGCGGACGTGTCCGGCATGGGGCGGACGCGTCCGGTGGCGGCGAAGGGCGATTGCTAGGGTTTCATCTGCGAATTTGGACGGGGGATGCCTCTTATTTATAGGTAGAGGGATCTAGGAGAGTCCAAATGAGGAGCGGTTTTCGGCCACGCGATCGTGATCGAACGACCGAGAGCATGGAGGGGAGTTAGATGGGTTTTGGGCCACTTTGGAAGGGGTGTTGGGCTGCAAAGAGAAGGGGGGGTTTACGGTTACCCGGTTAACCGTTGGAGTACCAAACGGACTCCAAATGGCACGAAACTTGACAGGCGGTCTACCGGCGCTATACCAAGGCCGCTTGGCAAGCCTCGGTCCATTCCGAGAATGTTTAACACCCACTCACAACGAGAGACGAAAGGGGAACGCCGGAAGGCATAGGAGCGCCGGATTGCATAACGGACAACGGGGAAAAGACTTGGATGCATGAGACGAACACGTATGCAAAATGAAATGCACATGATGACATGATAAAATGCAACACGCATGCAAATGACATGGCAATGACGACGAATAACTGGCGGACACCTGGCGCATCGAATCCGGGGCGTTATAGGGAGGCACTTCTGTGGTGGCACGCAGATCTTTGTGAAGACAAAGAGCAGAAGACGACGATCCTTGGTGAGATCTTTGCCAAGGAAATCCACAAGACCTCTGGCAACACCCTTGCTGGGGACGACCATGGCACCACGGCAAGACCCTTGTCGGGGCCCCGGCAAGGCCCTTGCCGAGGATGTCTGTGAGGCCACAGCCAGGCCCACGCCTGCCACGATCCCTCCACCACTCCCAATGCAGCTGCTAGCCCACTAGCTAGGCAGGCGCCTGCGTGTCAACAAGAGGCTTCTAGGCCAACTCAGTGACGCCTATGTGGTGGCATGCAAATCTTCGTGAAGACCTCACCACCGTGCCACCTCAGCTGCCTACTAGTTTACATGGCACCGTGTGCCCTGCTGGCCCGGACGCGTGTCGGAGCAGGGTGGAGCAGCGATGGACGGGACGGGGGTTCGCATTTAATGCGCCTTGTCCCATAATGGCTAGCGATAAGCTTAGCCACAGTACCCCAACGCCACCTCTTGTGTGCCACTGTGGCGATACCCTTTGCTATAAAAGGAGGCCCAAGGCATACTGGAGAGGGATTCAGACCCCTGGATAAGTGACTCATTGTAGTTAGCTCAAGAATAGCAAGAACACTCAAATAGACACCTAAAGCAGGACTAGGGTATTACGCATGTCGTGGCCCGAACCTGGGTAAACGACCCGTGTGCTTTGTCTGACTACTGATCCCGCTCTCCTCTCAAACCCTTGCCCTACAACCGTAGTAGGGATCCCAGTTGATCCCATAGGTGTCATTTCCACCGATAGCGATGGAGGAAGCCGGTGCGCACCATCCTCTTGGAGCCGGCGCTGGCACGGACGAAGGTCCTCCGCGCCCTTGTTCGCTGCCGTCGTGTGGGCAGATCCCGCCCGCCCGCCTAAGCGACATCTCGCCCACCTGAGGTATAACTTCTTGTACTGGTCCAGCTCCCCAGGTCGCTGCATGCGGGTTTTCTTCTCCCCAGCTCCCCATGTATAGTATCTAGGGTTCGTCGGCTGGTCCAACATCACCTACTATTATAGAGGAAATGCCACTCAAAAAGATGTCCTGATTTATGCCTCAGTGGAGGTATCCATGTTGTTTCGACAAAAAGTACATGGTGGTTGTGCGGTCATTGTCCATATGCTCCTATTGTTGCTGCTAATCTAATACTATCACTGGTTAAATGAAGAAATGCTTTTTTTCTCAGGTATCCTGGTTTAGTTCCCATCAAGATAATCATGATGCTTCTGTTTGTTGGTGTACTTTTCATTAATTCTTATTGACAATTGAGATGTCGTTGTTAATCTTGTAAAACAAAGTACCAACACTATATCCCTTTTTTATATTTTTGGAAACAGCGATGCGTATCTCCATACCCGGGCATGTCTTCCTTAATTTTAGTGGAACTGCACAAAATTGGATGGCCATTGTTGTTCCGCCTCACTGTCCTCTGCCACGTGGTTCTTCCTTCCTCGAGCTTGATTACTGAGAAGAAACAGACCATGGTGAGGATTTGTTGAACTTCATAGGTGCCTCACCCAGAATTGATGCCAAATGGATGATGCATCACCATGATGACCTATCGTTGCTCATGGTTGCGCCTCATGGTTGCGTCGGCTGGTGAAGCTGATCGATTTTTAATGAAAAACAAGTTGTCTTCCATCAATGCTCTTTGCTTGTTACCCACAAAGATGATATCCTTCATCAGTTCACCTTGGTTGTGTTGGAGACGCAGTCGTCTTTCACGTTGGTGCAATTTTATCACACAATTGGCTATGAACCAAATGTTTCCTCGAAGAAGGATCGACGTTGGTACTAAGAGCATAAATTTTGTATTGATTTCTAAGCCTTCTCACAACTTTGTCTCTAGCTCCCCTGTAATTTTATTTGTCCAGCTATTAACTTTGATTGAAAAAATAGTGTGGACTAAAAACCCGGATGGACGTAGTAGCCCTCCATTTTTATTTACTCTGCATATTAGATTTGACTGAAGTCAAACTTTGTAAAGTTTGATCAAGTTTAGGCCGAACACAACAAACCATAATTATTAGAGAGGGCAAATTGTACGTACTCTCAAACCTTTCCGATAATTGAAATTAAATTTCTTTATTTGTACACACTCTCACACGTTTCCAACAATTTGTCGCATGTGTGGTTGTTCACTTAAGGGAGGGTAATGTACCGCACGTGAAGGACAGGAAGTGCGACCAGGACGTGTGGATCATTAGTTCATCGGAAGTACTTAGTAGTTTTCTTCACTGGTACGTTAAATAAAGAGTTTCATTTCGTACTTACACAATTTAAAACGATTGTTATGGAGGGAATAAGAAAACCACTCCACTATATATTAGTCGTATACATGAGTACTATATGGACGCATCTTCATTTACTTTAACCTGCCTTTGGGTTTATGACAGGTGGGCCAAAAATGTGGCTCGCCCACCTGTCATACAGCCAAAAGCAGGTGCAGTTAAGGCACCGGAGCTCAGCCTGTACTACAGTATATATATAAGCTGGAGCCTCAGACTAGCCACAATGGTAAGTAACATACACTAGTAACATACACATATCCCTAGACTATATTACTACCTTCATAGTGGGTAGTAACATAAGTGTGGTAACATGCAAAGCTTCATTTATTAGGTTATAGACTCATATTGCATTGGGACATGTGATGTTACAGTAACTAGCTAAGTTACTATAACTACCTCTCTCCTCATTAACTCACTGCCACATAAGCAAATTTGCTGAGTTGGACTCGATGTTACTGCTAAAGTTCCCACTGTGGTTAGTCTCAGTGCTTGTTCGCTAGGGTTTGCACTCTCCACACTCTCGCTGCACTACATATATATATATACACGCTGGAGGCTCAGTGTTCCTTTGCTAGGGTTTGCAATATTCACAGTCTCTCACACTCTCTTCACCAGATCTAAACAAGACTGTGTTGGCATCTTGTCTCTCTCTCCCCCCTCACAGCTGGTGAAGGAGGCGTCCGGATCCCGTCGCACCGCGAAGGGGAGGAGGTGCAGCGTTCACTCTATCGCCTTCGGCGAGGGAGGCAATCCACTGTCGGCTGTGATGTTCTCTTTCACCCAGCGCCTGTGCGAGAGGGCCACCGACCCCTTCTTCCTCGCTGTCGTACGTAGTGTGGGCAGATCCGGCCTCCTGCCGCACGCCTTGCCACATCCCGACGACCCTAAGGTATAAGTTTCTTTGAAACCGTCGTTGCTCTAGCTGCATGTGAATCTTTTTCGATCTGTAGTCGAATCTAGGTCTTGGTTCAAAGAGGAAAGAAGGGTGAGGTGGGGTGGAGCATGAATCTAGGACGTGGTTCAATGAGGAAAGGAGGGACGGAAATTAGTATAGACTGGCTATCCAGCCGCTTTGTTGGTCGAAAATGGAAAAATGCGGTAACCCAGTACACACATCTATAAGGAACCGATCTCTTTGTTGAAAAAGGAAAGAAACTGGGGCGTCGGGTAGTTTGTGCAGGACTAGATTTGCTGCCCTCACATAGGAAAAAGGTTCAAAGAGAACAAATATGGGACCAACACAGATATGCTACTTGGCTACATACTCTGCATCACCCATTTATACGTGTGGACGCACGTGGTGCTGGCATGTCCCATACAACTATTTTGCTGTTGTTAATCTAAGAATGCCGCCGGAAAATTGAAGCAATGTCACTATTAAAAGTAAATTACATTTTTTAACGAATGCTGTTTTAAGAGAATGTCTCTGTTAATATGAATCAATGCAACCATTTTAGAAATGTTACTATCCTACTTTGTTTTCCATCAAGATAAGTTAGATGCTTCTTTCTGTCACCGTCTGTTTCATCCTCCTTTATCGGCAAGTAATTCTTTCCTTTTTTGCCTCTGTTAAAACAGGGGTATCTATTCTTGCTATTGTGACATTTTGCTTCGCTAAGCAAAACACTTTGCTTGACTTCAGTGCAACTGCACAAAACGAGATTGGATTTCCTATTCGTTTTGGTAGATTCGTATTTTATCCTGGTCGTCTCATGAAAGGTCAGTACAGGCCTTCATCCACATAATTGTGCAGTGCGCTTTGAGATGATGTGCTACTTGTATTGGTACTATTTTAAATAAATGTTGAATTGAAGTTATTGTATTGCTGTCTTTTCCCATTAAGTAGTGAACAAAAATGGGACCAACCCAGACATGATGCTTGTTGCTTTGTTACAACAAACTATGCATCACCCCCTTTATAAGTAGATGGAAGCACATATTGTTGTTGCGCCCACTCTCCCTTGGAACTGTTTATGTTTTTCGTTAATATAATGCCGCTGGTAAAATTAAGCAATGCCACTCTCAAAATTAACTACTAAATCTTATTTCAAAACTGCAACACTTGTTAGGGATTGGCGGGACTACCATTTTTGTGGCCGCATGTTTCATCCTCCTTTATTAGCCAGTAATTGATTCCTTTTTTTCCTCTATTTAAACAGGGATATCTATTCAACTTGTTGCTATTGCGACATTTTGCTTCGCTACGCGAAACACTTTGCTTGATTTCAGTGCAACTGCACAAAACGAGATTGGATTTCCTATTTGTGTTGATAGATTCGTATTTTATGTTGGTGGTCTTCTCATGAAAGGTCAGTACAGGCCTTCATCCATATGATTGTGCAGTGTGCTTTGAGATGTTGTGCTACTCGTATTGGTACTGTTTTAAATACATGTTGAAATGAAGCTATTGTATTGCTGTCTTTTCCCATTAAGTAGTGAACAAAAATGGGACCAACCTAGACATGATGCTTGTTGCTTTGTTAAAACAAACTCTGCATCACCCCCTTTATAAGTAGATGGAAGCACATGATGTTGTTGCGCCCACTCTCCCCTGGAACTGTTTATGCTTTTTGTTAATCTAATGCCGCTGGTAAAATTAAGCAATGCCACTCTCAGAATTAATTAACTATTGAATCTTAGTTCAAAACTGCAACACTTGTTAGGGATTGCCGGGATTACCATTTTTGTGGCTGCATGTTTCATTCTCCTTTATTGGCCAGTAATTGATTCCTTTTTTGCCTCTGTTAAAACGAACCAGGCGCATTGTTTTAGGAATGGTACTATCCTGTTTTGTAGTTTTTTCTACATGTTTAACCAAGGTATTGTTAAGATAATGTCTCTGTTAAAATCAATCAGTCGCATTGTTTTAGGAATGGTACTTTTCTGCTTTGTCGTTCTTTATACATGTTGAAACAAGGCGTTGTTAAGATAATGTCTCAGTCAATATGAATGAATCACACTGATGGAGAATTGCTACTCTCCTGCTTTGTTTCCCATTAAGATAAGGTAGATCAGTAGATGCTTTTCTTTTGGGAGTACAAGTCATCAACCATTATTTCTCAGTAATTGTTTCCCTTATGCCTATTGTTGCTTACAGGGATATCAAAATTAAAGCTCAGTTTTATTCTGACTTTAATTAGTTGAACTGCACAAAAGGAGCCAATGTGTCCAAGGCAAACTGCTGCATTACTGGCTCCAGCTGGTCATTCCACTTTGCAGAAAGAAGCAGTCACTGTTTGCGCTACATTACAGAAGGAATGACTGAAAACCTTTACAAAGTATTATTAGACGCTGGTGACATGACTAGTCTGCAGAGAGCATAGAAAACTCTACAACACGTGGAGTGCACTAGGCAAAAAGTGCCCAAACAAGTACCAGAAGCCGTGATAGGACTCCATGATCATAGGAATTACATATTTTGAATGGGAAAAGCTTGTCAAAGTTTAATCATTGATGTTAGCAAGAAGACATTAGTTTAATATACTTGAATTGCAAAACCTTGTCAAAATTTGCTCATTGATGTTAGCCAGAAGACATGCATTTGATATTTTTGAGTGGGATGCCCTTTGCTATGAGCAATATTAATCGTTTTCTCCTATTCCTGTGTTCAGTTTAGAAGTAAATAGTTACTCTGCTGAGATATTCCTGTGTTAAGAGTTTGTTCTGAATATTGTCTATGTAATGCCAGGCCTTGTGTTTGATTGCAAAGTTGAGCTTGGAATATTGTGGCATGCGGCATCACGAGTTGTTCACCGTGCCTCCTGGGAATAATGCTTCGTATTGTTTTGCATGTCGATCTAATGCCAGTGATTTGCTTGTTAAGAAGATCATCCTCTTCTGTTGTTTCCGTGCTTAAGAGTCTTATGTTTCATTCATAGCCTATACGACAAGTTGGGTAGGTTAGACGTGAAACCATATGATCTTTCGACCAACTCATCATCTTAGGTCGTGATTGGATCATCGTTTTCCGACCAAAACCGCTTGTAAAACTGAAGCTTGTAAATAAAAGCAGATGGTCTCGGGCGAAGCGCTTGGTTGGTCGATTTCAACTAGTAAAATATACACTGGTCTCTCAAATTACACGCGTAACTCGCCGGTTTTACTTACAGACCTCGGGCCCTCGGTTTCATTATGCCTGTATTTTACGCGTTGTTTCCAATGACGAGTAAATTACACTTGTATCTTAATACAGGTGTGAAATAAACCAGAGCTCCCAAGCGCGGCCTTGCCGTTTCATGCCGTCTCAGTCTCTTGAAGGTGCTCATAGGTGTCCGATGATCCTGCCTTCCTGAATGAGCAGCGGGCGTTGTATCAGACCATCCATAGGGCCCGTGAGGCCCTCTCCGTCGTCCTTCGAGTTGTTGCGCTCGCCGTGGCGTTGAGCATTGTTAACATGGTCAACGAACATGAGGATTCAGCAGATGACTTTATTTTGACTGGATGACAGTAGGGACCCACTAGGGCCATAGCCGTACGTACGCAAGTGCCTCCTTATTATGTACAACTATAATTTTTTGCTTCCTCCTAGTTTCCTGACATCATGGTCCCACACCATTGTCAACCTATGTAGTCAATATAGACAAGAGAATTGCACAAGGTGCGGCCGACAACTGGGACCAAGCAGCTCGAGCAGTATTTGTGTTTTTGAGGCATGAGCACTGCAGAGTTTTTCTTGGCGATGTTTTCGTTGTTGTTCAGAGGAGAGCAGGGTATTAACTGGGCGGGTTGTGGCCCGTCTAGCCCAGGCCAGATATCCAGCCCAGATATTAATTTTTTTCAAGATGAAAATGGCTAGCCCAGCTATATGTTTTTTTGAGGAATACCCAGGCAAGGCCAACTTGTTATTCTCCGCCCTGCTGGGCTGCAAATCTTTCCTAGGAGGGATGCATTAGGCTTAACAGGAAAATGGGCCTTAAAACATAATGAATGGGATGTAATTATAAAAACTGGGCAGTAACTATAAAAAATGCACCAAACACGAAATTAGTTTCTAAAATATTATTTATGGATTTTGAAAATCTTAATTTTTAATTGTTGCACGCGCAATGTTTCGTTGGATTTTTACGTAATACAAATTTATATTTAATCTGACTAGAAATTTCGGGATAAAAATATTTCGGATCCCATCAAAATGTGGGAGATTTTATTGAATTCTGTCTTGAACGGTTGGTTGAAATTATTAATCGTTGTCCTAGCTAGAAAATGGGCTCTACTTTTAACAAACTGTAAATGGGTTGTAGTAAATTCTATTAGAATTCAAAAATGGGTTGTACATTCTTACAAATCGGAAATGGGATATAAGTTCTCTGCCACACACTTGTGGGCCTACTAAGTTGATGCGTCCCCTAAAAAAAGAAGTTGGCGTGTACTCCGCGTGGGCATCCACTGTCGCGTCTTCCCCGGCTCCGCGTCATCCCCTTCCTAGGCCTCGCCATCGTCCACTGCCGTGGTGCTCTCGACGCGGCGTGGTCAATGTGGTCAATGACTGACTTCCATCGGAAGAGTACTGTACGTGGAGAGGCTGACAGCTGGGTCCACGACAGCCGCAAGGAAGTGCCTCCTTATTACGCGCAAAATAATTATTCCTCCACCTGACAGAAGGGACCCACCAGACGAACCACCATATTTCATGAAAAAATGTTTCCCCCCTGACTGCTGGGACCCACCAGACGGGCCACCGTATTTCATGAAAAAAACGTTCCCCCTTCTGTCAGCTCGGACCCACCGGAAGTGCCTCCTTATTACGCACAAAAAAATGAATACTCCCCCTGCTAGATGGGACCCTCCTTGGTGGGAGGCTGACTTGTGGGCCTACTAAGTTGACGGGGACGGAGGGCTTTGTCAACTTAGTCAATATGAACGATTCTAGCTCCAGTGACCGCACGATGTCCATCCAACGGCCATAGTGCTTCTTCAACCTCTGGTCTTCTTGCTCCAGCCGCCCAAAGCAGCGCCAGTCGTGCAGCATGCTCCTGCCTCCGTTAGCCGGCTGTGCTGCCACGGAGGCCTCACCGCCCCCTACTATTCCCACTGCTGGCCAGGCCCTGCGGCGACCGCAGCCGGACCAGTGAACCCTCGTACTCCTCTCCGCGCGGGCTTCCACTGCCGCGTCTTCCCCGGCACCGCATCGTCCCCTTCCTAGGCCTCGCCGCTGTCCACTGCCCTGGTGCTCTTGGCACGGCGTGGTCAACATGGTCAAGGAACGACTTCCATTGGAAGAGTACTGTACGTGGAGAGGCTGACAGCTGGGTCCACGGCGGCCGCAAGGAAGTGCCTCCTTATTACGCGCAAAATAATTATTCCTCCACCTGACAGTGGGGACCCACCAGACAGGCCACCGTATTTCACGAAAAAAACGTTCCCCCCTCTGTCAGCTCGGACCCACCAGAAGTGCCTCCTTATTACGCACAAAAAAATGAATACTCCCACTGCTAGCTGGGATCCTCCTTGGTGGGAGGCTGACTTGTGGGCCTACTAAGTTGACGGGGACGGAGGGCTTTGTCAACTTAGTCAATATGAACGATTCTAGCTCTAGTGACCGTACGATGTCCATCCAACGGTCGTAGTGCTTCTTCAACCTCTGGTCTTCTTGCTCCAGTCGCCCAAAGCAGCGTCGGTCGTGCCGCATGCTCCTGCCTCCCGTGGCCAGCTTTGCTACCGCGGAGGCCTCACCGCCCCCTACTATTCCCACTGCTGGCCAGGCCCTGCGGTGACGGCAGCCTCACACCGCAGCCAAACCAGTGAACCCTCGTACTCCTCTCTGCGCGGGCTTCCACTGCCGCGTCTTCCCCGGCTCCGCACCGTCCCCTTCCTAGGCCTCGTCGTCGTCCACCGCCCTGGTGCTCTCGGCGCGGCATGGCCAACGTGGTCAAGGAACGACTTCCATCGGAAGAGTACTATACGTGGAGAGGCTGACAGCTGGGTCCACGGCGGCCACAAGGAAGTGCCTCCTTATTACACGCAAAATAATTATTCCTCCACCTGACAACGCGGACCCATCGATCGGGCCACCGTATTTCATGAAAAAAACATTCCCCCCTGACTGTTGGGACCCACCAGCTACATCTTCACATACAAGGAAGTGCGTCCGGGCAAAAAAATGATTCACCCCCCAGACTGTTGGGACCCACCAGTGACATCTTCGCACGCAAGGAAGTGCCTGACAGTCGGGACCCACCTGGTCGAAGCGTAGGTAGCGTTGTCATTCTGGTTGCGAACGTGTACGTACATACTGGTCGATGTAGAGGCGCACACGTGTTGTAGTAGAGGCGCGCACGTAGCATGTACACGTACGTACAACGGCCAATGTGCAGGAAAGAAAGTACGACCACGTACGTACATACGGGCGGGGTCTTGAACGCCTACTCGCACATACGTACGGCCAGGGCTCGTGTACAAGGCTAGGTCGGAACGGAGAAAATGCGTCGTCGTCGTGTTCATGGGGAGGCAACAGAGTGCGTCGTGTTCATCGGGAGGCAACGGAATGCGTCGTGTTCATCGGGAGGCAACGGAACGCGTTGGATCCAACCAGCTTGGACAGAACAGGCGATGGAAACGAGTCCTGGCATACCACAAAACGGAGGAAACGGCCTTGTGTTTGATCGACCACGTTCAAAACAGGATCCTGTTCATCGGGAGGGGTCTGGCGTACCGCAAAACGGAGGAAACGGACTTGTGTTGGACCCCCTACGGTCGAAACGGGGTCCTGATGATCGGGAGGGGTGTGGCGTACCGCAAAATGGAGGAAACGGACTTGTGTTGGAGTGCTACGACAGAAACGGGGGTCCTGTTCATCGGGAGGGGTGTGGCGTACCGCAAAACGGGACTCCACGGGAAACTGTTCATCTCCACCGTTGACCTCCTCCAGCCTCCACGGGCTACTATTCATCCACCATCGACCTCCTCCAGCCTCCACCTGCGACTGTTCATCCACGGACTCCTGTTCATCCAGCCTCCACCGTGCGCTACTCCACCGGCTACTGTTCAACCACCCCTCTCCATGGGCTCCTATTCAACCACCCCTCCATGGGCTACTATTCATCCACCCCTCCACCGTCTACTGTTCATCCAGCCCTTCATGGAGTCGTCCTGTTCATCAAGCCCTCCACGGGGTCCTGTTCATCCAGCCCCAACTGGCTCGATCGATCGGGGTCCTGTTCATCCACCCCACCGCTCATTGTTCATCCAACCCCCCCCCCCCGCAACGCTCACTGTTCATCCATAGGCAACATCGATCGGCTTCAGTTAGCAGTAGTAGCGAAGGAATCACTCGATCAGGTTCAGTTAAAAGCCATTGATCGATCGCTCAGGTTCAGTAACGCGTAGCCTGCAGTGCAATCGCTCGTGTTCAGTTAGAGCCCAATGCCTCGCACCCACGCGCGTGCGTGTATGAGAGAAACACGCAAACCTCTGTGCATCGCTCGGCCCCGACCACCCACCGTAACCGGGAACACCCCAATATTTTCCTCGCCCTCGCTTCTACCATGGTTTTTCCCGTCATGGACGACCCAAAGAATGTCATGCAGCTGCGTCTCCGGCCTGCCCAGGACGAAAAGCCCATTTTCTGTCATGATTTTTTGTCATAGAAGTAGGAGCCCACCACATCTATGATGATACCGGGTTTTGTCACAATTATCATCATAGAAGTGTCATAAGTATGACAGAAAAAAATGTTCGGCCCAAAATGTCACGGATGTGTCTTTTTTTTGTAGTGAATAGCAATAGTAACTTAGCAAGATCAATGTGGAAAACTCGTAGGCATTGGATCAGTACACTCATCGGCTGATATTCATCATGTAACAGTCATAAACTAGAGCGACACAGAACTAGCTCAAGTTCATAAATATAGTATAGGCATGTATTCTGTAAATAGTCATATGTTGAAAGGACATGTGGTGCCCCCATGTGTGGTTTTGGTAATTGATGACACTCTCTATGGACTAATGGTTGCATTGAGTTATATTTGAAGGATTTGTCCATAGGCTCTTCTCGAAGTCCATGTGTTGGTTTCAAGGAGTTTATGTGTTGACCAAGGTGCTACTAAGGAATTATCCAAAGCTTGGTTATGTGAGTGTTGTGCTTATTGCAAGCATGTCTTGAAGAAGAAGATTGTGTGATAATTCATGCTTACCTTCAAGACATCATCCAAATGAAGAGACTTGGAAAGATTCAAGGTTGATCAAGACTAAGTCAAGAGTGAATCAAGTTGATCAACTCACAAAGCGTAGAAGATGTATCGAGAGGGATCAAGTGATCCCATGGTATGGTAAGCATTGTCCATTGTGCTTAGTGTACTAACCCATGGTCTATGTGAGAGTTCTATGTGGGGTTAGGTATGTGTTCATGGGCTTGCGTCAAGAGGAAGATATCACTCAACCCATGGAGAAGAAACATCAAGTGGTGATCGTCATCAAGATTGATGTGTGCAAGTTTAAGTGGAGCATCACGAAGAGACCAAATGCTTGAAGCTCGCCGTCCATTTTGGTGTCAATGGACTTGTGAAGATGTGCCGAAGAGTGGCTCACCCATAGTGGAGTATGGGGGAGCAATCATCTAGTCTTCATCGACCCAACGCAATCAAGAAAGGTGGTCCATCTTGAGGAGGACAAGTTCGTCATCATATAGCTCAAGTGTACCATGTGCAAGGCAAAGGTTTGCCCTTGATAGGTTTTCTATTTTACCAGTCTCATGGTGGTAGTTGGGAGACCGGGATTTAGGATCGATTGTCGTACTATCAAGGGGGGCTCTCGATGAGTAGCTTTATCGTATCATTAGTAGAGAGCTCTAACCATTGCATCCTTGCATCATCTTTCTTGGTTCTTGTTTGGTTCTCCTTGTGAGATTTGGAGCTTATGGTCATCTTGATGACAAGCTCGAGTTCATCGAAAACAGAGTTCACATGCATCTTCTATGATGTTTTCGATGTTGGAGGTTCTGCCGGTTCTTCTCTGCTGTTTTGATGCTACTCGTTGTCTTGTATTCAACAAGCTTGAGTTTGCTCAATTCAGAGCTCATTTGCAGAAGTTATGGCAGTTCTGGTTTTCCTTGGAGTGTACTTGTTTTCGTGGCATTGGCATAATGTTGGCGCCAGTGGTAGTACTGCTGGACCGGAGCGACAGTACCGCGTATCGCCACAAGCAGTAGTACCGCTGTCCCACAGCGGTAGTACCACCTATGGCCATAAGCGGTGGTACGGTTCCAGTTCCGCGCTGATACCGCCTCGACTCGAGATGTGGTTTTCTTGTGTCGGGTTCAACGGCAGTAGTAGCAGCAGTAGGAGCGGTAGTACTGCTCGTGTGCGGTAGTACCGCTGCTACCACCGCCCCTAGTACCGCTGCGGCCAACGGTAGTACCACTGGCTCCAGCGGTAGTGCCGCTCTTACGGCTCTGCCTCGCCCTCTGTTTTGCTCCGCTCTCTGTGTTCTACCACTTGGGTGGTAGTACCACTCCCCTGAGCGGTAGTACTGCTCGTGCGCGGACTGAGCACATAACGGTTGGATTCAGGAGCTCCTATAAAAGGGGGTCTTCTTCCCCATTCAACCTTATCCTTTAAGCTCGTGTTCTTCCCCCATTGTTGACCTTCTCCGAGCTTGCTATCTCTCAATCCCTCCATGGATTCTTGCTAGTTTTTTGGGGAAAAGAGAGAGGAGATCTAGATCCACATTTCCACCAATCACTTTCTCCTCTATGTGAGGGGAACCCCTTGGATCTAGATCTTGGAGTTCTTGGTGTTCTCCTTCTTGTTCTTCCTCTCATTTTCCTCCCTAGCATTAGTTGCTTCCGTGGGATTTGGGAGAGAAGGACTTGGGCACTCCGTGTGCCCTTGCCATTGCATTTGGTGCATCGGTTTGAGTTCTCCATGGCGATACGTGGAAGTTACAAGTTGAGAAGCTTATTACTCCTGGGTGCTTGGTACCCTTGAGGTTGTTCCTCTTGGGTGCTTGGGCGCCTAGACAGTTGGTAGTGTTTGGAGCTCAATCATTGTGGTGTAAAGCTCCGGGCAACCGTTGGGGTCTCTAATTAGGTTGTGGAGATCGCCCCGAGCAATTTGACGGGTACCGGTGACCGCCCCCAAGGGTTGCCAAAGCGTACGGGTTTGGTGACCGCCCCCAAGGTTGCCATTTGTACGGGTTCGGTGACCGCCCTCAAGGGTCCCTTAGTGGAATCATAGCATCTTGCATTATGCGAGGGCGTGAGGAGATTACGGTGGCCCTAGTGGCTTCTTGGGGAGCATTGTGCCTCCACACCGCTCCAAATGGAGATTAGCATCCGCAAGGGTGTGAACTTTGGGATACATCATCGTCTCCGCGTGCCTCGGTTATCTCTTACCCGAGCCCTTTACTTATGCACTTTACTTTGTGATAGCCATATTGTTTCTTGTCATATATCTTGCTATCACCTAGTTGTTTATCTTGCTTAGCATAAGTTGTTGGTGCACATAGGTGAGCCTAGTTGTTGTAGGTTTTGTGCTTGACAAATTAACCGCTAGGTTTATTCCGCATTTGTTCAAGCCTAAACCGTAATTATTTTAAAGCGCCTATTCACCCCCCCCCCCCTCTAGGCGACATCCACGATCTTTCATACGTGCTTATGGAAAGAACTTGCATGACATATTTTGTCCTAGCCTCCCGTGGCAGCAGGGTCCATAAGGAAACTAAGGGATATTAATGCCTCCTTTTAATAGAGAACTGGAACAAAGCATTCACACATAGTGAATACATGAACTCCTCAAACTAAGGTTATCATCGGAAAGTATCCCGATTACTATCACCCCAGGGTTTATGTATCATAACACGTAGTAGGTGCATATGACTTGCAAGATCGGATCTAGAACATAGATATAAGGGTGAGAACATAAACGGTTCAGATCTGAATTCATGGCACTCGGGCCCTAGTGACAAGCATTAAGCATAGCAAAGTCATAACAACATCAACCTCAGAAAATAATGGATACTAGGGATCAAGCCCTAACAAATCTAACTCGATTACATGATGAATCTCATCAACTCCTCACAAACCAGCGAGCTTGCAAAGGAATTACTCACTCCCGGTGGGGAGCATCATAAAATTGGTGATGAAGGAGGGTTGGTGATGACGAAGACCGAAGATTCCCCTCTCCGGAGGCCCAATCGACCCCAGATCTGACCTCCCAATGAAGAATAGGAGGTGGAGGTGGCTTCGCATCGTGAAACGTGATGAAACTTCCTCCCTGATTTTTATCTCCAAATATAGGTATTTATGGAGTTGGAATTAGGGTCAGCGGGGCCACGAGGGGGGCACACCCCACCAGGGCGCGCCTGGAGGGGGTGGCGTGCCCTGGAGTATCGTGCCCAGCCAGGCCCCCCCTCCAGTGGTTCTTGGTTTCAATATTTTTTTTATTATGAAACAATTCTCCAAAAAGTTTCGTCCAATTCCGAGAACTTTTATTTCTGCACAAAAACAACACCATCCATGGTAGTTCTGCTGAAAACAGCGTCAGCCCGGGTTAGTTTCATCCAAATCATGCAAATTAGAGTCCAAAACTGTTGGGGAACATTGCAGAAAATTAAAAAATTTCCTACGGTTTCACCAAGATCCATCTATGAGTTCATCTAAGCAACGAGTCATGGGAGAGAGATTGCATCTACATACCACTTGTAGATCGCGTGCGGAAGCGTTCAAGGGAACGGTGATGATGGAGTCGTACTCGCCGTGATTCAAATCACCGATGACCAAGTGCTGAACGGACAGCACCTCCGCGTTCAACACACGTATGGTACGGACGACGTCTCCTCCTTCTTGATCCAGCAAGGGGGAAGGAGAGGTTGAGGAAGAAGGCTCCAGCAGCAGCACGACGGCGTGATGATGGTGGAGAGGCAGTACTCCGATAGGGCTTCGCCAAGCGCTCAACGGAGGAGGAGAGGTGTTGGGGAGGGGAGGGGCTGCACCTTGGATCAGGTGTTCAGCCCTCCCCTCGCCCCTCTATTTATAGGGGGAGGGGGAAGGGGGTCGGCCCCCTCTAGATGAGATCTAGAGGGGGGCGGCCAGGGAGGGGGCTTGCCCCCCAAGCAAAGGGGGTGCGCCCCCCTTAGGGTCCCCCCCCAAACCCTAGGCGCATGGGCCCAAGGGGGGCGCCCAGCCCTCCAGGGGCTGGTTCCCTGCCCCACGCGGGCCATGAGGCCCTCCGAGAGGGGTGGCCCCTCCCGGTGGACCCCCGGAACCCTTCCGGTGGCCCCGGTACAATACCGATATGCCCCCGAAACTTTCCGGTGTCCGCATGACAACTTCCCATATATAAATCTTTACCTCCGGACCCTTCCGGAACTCCTCATGACGTCCGGGATCTCATCCGGGACTCCTAACAACATTCGGTAATCACATACAAGTCTTCCTAATAACCCTAGCATCACCGAACCTTAAGTGTGTAGACCCTACGGGTTCGGGAGACACGCAGACATGACCGAGACGGCTCTCCGGTCAATAACCAACAGCGGGATCTGGATACCCATGTTGGCTCCCACATGCTCCTCGATGATGTCATCGGATGAACCACGATGTTGAGGATTCAAGCAATCCCGTATACTATTCCCTTTGTCAGTCGGTATGTTACTTGCCCGAGACTCGATCGTCGGTATCCCAATACCTCATTCAGTCTCGTTACCGGCAAGTCACTTTACTCGTACCGTAATGCATGATCCCGTGACCAGACACTTGGTCACTCTGAGCTCATTATGATGATGCACTACCGAGTGGGCCCAGTGATACCTTTCCGTCATACGAAGTGACAAATCCCAGTCTCGATCCGTGTCAACCCAACAGACACTTTCAGAGATACCTGTAGTGCACCTTTATAGTAACCCAGTTACGTTGTGACGTTTGGTACACCCAAAGCACTCCTACGGTATCCGCGAGTTACACGATCTCATGGTCTAAGGAAGAGATACTTGACATTGGAAAAGCTCTAGCAAAATGAACTACACGATCTTGTGCTATGCTTAGGATTGGGTCTTGTCCATCACATCATTCTCCTAATGATGTGATCCCGTTATCAACGACATCCAAATGTCCATAGTCAGGAAACCATGACTATCTGTTGATCAACGAGCTAGTCAACTAGAGGCTTACTAGGGACGTATTGTGGTCTATGTATTCACACGTGTATTACGATTTCCGGATAATACAATTATAGCATGAACAAAAGACAATTATCATGAACAAGGAAATATAATAATAATTCTTTTATTATTGCCTCTAGGGCATATTTCCAACAGTCTCCCACTTGCACTAGAGTCAATAATCTAGTTACATTGTGATGAATCGAACACCCATAGAGTTCTGGTGTTGATCATGTTTTGCTCGCAGAAGAGGTTTAGTCAACGGATCTGCGACATTCAGATCCGTATGCACTTTGCAAATTTCTATGTCTCCATCTTGAACATTTTCACGAATGGAGTTGAAGCGACGCTTGATGTGCCTGGTCTTCTTGTGAAACCTGGGCTCCTTGGCAAGGGCAATAGCTCCAGTATTGTCACAGAAGAGTTTGATCGGCCCCGACGCATTGGGTATGACTCCTAGGTCGGTGATGAACTCCTTCACCCAAATAGCTTCATGCGCTGCCTCCGAGGCCGCCATGTACTCCGCTTCACATGTAGATCCCGCCACGACGCTCTGCTTGCAGCTGCACCAGCTTACTGCTCCACCATTCAACATATACACATATCCGGTTTGTGACTTATCAAGGTATGTGCTTTGTGAAAGACCTATGAGGCGTCTCAATCTATCCCTATAGATCTTGATGCCTAATATGTAAGCAGCTTCTCCAAGGTCCTTCATTGAAAAAAACTTATTCAAGTAGGCCTTAATGCTGTCCAAGAATTCTATATCATTTCCCATCAAAAGTATGGCATCTACATATAATATGAGAAATGCTATAGAGCTCCCACTCACTTTCTTGTAAACGCAGGCTTCTCCATAAGTCTGCATAAACCCAAACGCTTTGATCATCTCATCAAAGCGAATGTTCCAACTCCGAGATGCTTGCACCAGCCCATAAATGGATCGCTGGAGCTTGCATACTTTGCTAGCATTCTTAGGATCGACAAAACCCTCCGGCTGCATCATATACAGTTCTTCCTTAAGATGCCCATTAAGGAATGTCGTTTTGACGTCCATCTGCCATATCTCATAATCATAGTATGCGGCAATTGCTAACATGATTCGGACGGACTTAAGCTTTGCTACGGGAGAGAAAGTCTCATCGTAGTCAATCCTTGAACTTGCCGATAACCCTTAGCGACAAGTCGAGCTTTATAGATGGTGACACTACCATCCGCGTCCGTCTCTTCTTAAAGATCCATTTGTTTTCTATCGCTCGCCGATCATCGGGCAAGTCAGTCAAAGTCCACACTTTGTTTTCATACATGGATTCTATCTCGGATTTCATGGCTTCTAGCCATTTGTTGGAATCTGGGCCCGCCATCGCTTCTTCATAGTTCGAAGGTTCACCGTTGTCTAACAACATGATTTCCAGGACAGGGTTGCCATACCACTCTGGTGTGGAACGTGTCCTTGTGGACCTACGAAGTTCAGTAGCAACTTGATCAGAAGTACCTTGATTATCATCATTAATTTCCTCTCCAGTCGGTGTAGGCACCACAGGAACGTTTTCCTAAGCTGCACTACTTTCCGGTTCAAGAGGTAGTACTTCATCGAGTTCTACTTTCCTCCCACTTACTCCTTTCGAGAGAAACTGTTTTTCTAGAAAGGATCCGTTCTTGGCAACGAAGATCTTGCCCTCGGATCTTAAGTAGAAGGTATACCCAATGGTTTCCTTAGGGTATCCTATGAAGACGCATTTTTTCGACTTGGGTTCGAGCTTTTCAGGTTGAAGTTTCTTGACATAAGCATCGCATCCCCAAACTTTTAGAAACGATAGCTTAGGTTTCTTCCCAAACCATAATTCATACAGTGTCATCTCAACGGATTTAGACGGTGCCCTATTTAAAGTGAATGTAGCTGTCTCTAGAGCGTATCCCCAAAATGATAGCGGTAAATCGGTAAGAGACATCATAGATCGCACCATATCCAATAGAGTGCGATTACGACGTTCGGACACACCGTTACACTGAGGTGTTCCAGGCGGCGTGAGTTGTTAAACGATTCCACATTTTCTTAAGTGTGTACCAAATTCGTGACTTAAATATTCTCCTCCACGATCCGATCATAAGAACTTTATCTTTCAGTCACGTTGATTCTCTACTTCATTCTGAAATTCCTTGAACTTTTCAAAGGTCTCAGACTTGTGTTTCATCAAGTAGACATACCCATATCTACTCAAGTCATCAGTGAGAGTGAGAACATAACGATATCCTCCGCGAGCCTCAATGCTCATTGGACCACACACATCAGTATGTATGATTTCCAAGAAGTTGGTTGCTCGCTCCATTGTTCCGGAGAACGGGGTCTTGGTCATTTTGCCCATGAGGCATGGTTCGCATGTGTCAAATGATTCATAATCTAGAGACTCTAACAGTCCATCAGCATGGAGCTTCTTCATGCGCTTGACACCAATGTGACCAAGGTGGAAGTGCCACAAGTATGTGGGACTATCGTTATCAACTTTACATCTTTTGGTATTCACGCTATGAATATGTGTAACATTACGTTCGAGATTCATTAAGAATAAACCATTGACCATCGAGGCATGACCATAAAACATATCTCTCATATAAATAGAACAACCATTATTCTCGGATTTAAATGAGTAGCCATCTCGTATCAAACGAGATCCAGATACAATGTTCATGCTCAAACTTGGCACTAAATAACAATTATTGAGGTTTAAAACTAATCCCGTAGGTAAATGTAGAGGTAGCGTGCCGACGGCGATCACATCGACCTTGGAACCATTCCCGACGCGCATCGTCACCTCGTCCTTCGCCAGTCTCCGCTTATTCCGCATCTCCTGTTGTGAGTTACAAATGTGAGCAACGGCACCGGTATCAAATACCCAGGAGTTACTACGAGTACTGGTAAGGTACACATCAATTACATATATATCAAATATACCTTTAGTGTTGCCGGCCTTCTTGTCCGCTAAGTATTTGGGGCAGTTCCGCTTCCAGTGACCCTTCCCCTTGCAATAAAAGCACTCAGTCTCAGGCTTGGGTCCATTCTTTGACTTCTTCCCGGCAACTGGCTTACCGGGTGCGGCAACATCTTTGCCGTCCTTCTTCAAGTTCTTCTTACACTTGCCCTTCTTAAACTTAGTGGTCTTATTGACCATCAACACTTGATGTTCTTTCTTGATTTCAACCTCTGCTGACTTCAGCATTGAGAATACTTCAGGAATGGTCTTTACCATCCCCTGCATATTGTAGTTCAACACAAAGCTCTTGTAGCTCGGTGGGAGCGACTGAAGGATTCTGTCAATGACCGCCTCTTCCGGGAGGTTGATCTCCAACTGGGACAGGCGGTTGTGCAACCCAGACATTTTGAGTATGTGCTCACTGATAGAACTGTTTTCCTCCATCTTACAACTATAGAACTTGTCGGAGACTTCATATCTCTCGACCCGGGCATGAGCTTGGAAAACCATTTTCAGCTCCTCGAACATCTCATATGCTCCGTGCTTCTCAAAACGCTTTTGGAGCCCCGGTTCTAAGCTGTAAAGCATGCCGCACTGAACGAGGGAGTAATCATCAGCACGTGATTGCCAAGTGTTCATAACGTCTTGGTTCTCTGGGATGGGTGCTTCACCTAGCGGTGCATCTAGGACATAATCTTTCTTGGCTGCTATGAGGATGATCCTCAGGTTCCGGACCCAGTCCGAATAGTTGCTGCCATCATCTTTCAGCTTGGTTTTCTCTAGGAACGCGTTGAAGTTCATGTTGACATGAGCGTTGGCCATTTGATCTACAAGACATATTTTGCAAAAGTTTTAGACTAAGTTCATGATAATTAAGTTCATATAATCAAATTATTTAATGAACTCCCACTTAGATTAGACATGCCTCCAGTCATCTAAGTGTTACACGATCCGAGTCGACTAGGCCGTGTCCGATCATCACGTGAGACGGACTAGTCATCATCGATGAACATCTCCATGTTGATCGTATCTTCCATACGACTCATGTTCGACCTTTCGGTCTCTGTGTTCCGAGGCCATGTCTGTACATGCTAGGCTTGTCAAGTTAACCCTAAGTGTTCTGCATGTGTAAATCTGTCTTACACCCATTGTATGTGAACGTAAGGATCTATCACACCCGATCATCACGTGGTGCTTCGAAACGACGAACTTTAGCAATGGTGCACAGTTAGGGGGAACACTTTCTTGAAATTATTATAAGGGATCATCTTATTTACTACTGCCGTTCTAAGTAAACAAGATGCATAAAACATAATAAACATCACATGCAATTATATAGTAGTGACATGATATGGCCAATATCATATAGCTCCTTCGATCTCCATCTTCGGGGCTCCATGATCATCTTCGTCACCGGCATGACACCATGATCTCCATCATCATGATCTCCATCATTGTGTCTTCATGAAGTTGTCACGCCAACGACTACTTCTACTTCTATGGCTAACGCGTTTAGCAATAAAGTAAAGTAATTTACATGGCGTTCTTCAATGACATGCAGGTCATACAAAAATTAAAGACAACTCCTATGGCTCCTGCCGGTTGTCATACTCATCGACATGCAAGTCGTGATTCCTATTACAAGAACATGATCTCATACATCACAATATATCATTCATCATTCATCACAACTTCTGGCCATATCACATCACATGACAATTGCTGCAAAAACAAGTTAGACGTCCTCTAATTGTTGTTGCATCTTTTACGTGGCTGCAATTGGGTTCTAGCAAGAACGTTTTCTTACCTACGAATAACCACAACGTGATTTTGTCAACTTCTATTTACCCTTCATAAGGACCATTTTCATCTAATCAGCTCCAACTAAAGTAGGAGAGACAGACACCCGCTAGCCACCTTATGCAACTAGTGTATGTCAGTCGGTGGAACCTGTCTCACGTAAGCGTACGTGTAAGGTCGGTCCGGGCCGCTTCATCCCACAATACCGCTGAAGTAAGAAAAGACTAGCAGCGGCAAGCAAGTTGACAAGATCTACACCCACAACAAAATTGTGTTCTACTCGTGCAATAGAGAACTACGCATAGACATGGCTCATGATGCCACTGTTGGGGAACGTTGCAGAAAATTAAAATTTTTCCTACGGTTTCACCAAGATCCATCTATGAGTTCATCTAAGCAATGAGTCATGGGAGAGAGATTGCATCTACATACCACTTGTAGATCGCGTGCGGAAGCGTCAAGGGAACGGTGATGATGGAGTCGTACTCGCCGTGATTCAAATCACCGATGACCAAGTGCTGAACGGACAGCACCTCCACGTTCAACACACGTACGGTACGGACGACGTCTCCTCCTTCTTGATCCAGCAAGGGGGGAGGAGAGGTTGAGGAAGAAGGCTCCAGCAGCAGCACGACGGCGTGATGATGGTGGAGAGGCAGTACTCCGACAGGGCTTCGCCAAGCGCTCAACGGAGGAGGAGAGGTGTTGGGGAGGGGAGGGGCTGCGCCTTGGATCAGGTGTTCAGCCCTCCCCTCGTCCCTCTATTTATAGGGGAAGGGGGAAGGGGGGCGGCCCCCTCTAGATGAGATCTAGAGGGGGGGCGGCGGCCAGGGAGGGGGCTTGCCCCCCAAGCAAAGGGGGTGCGCCCCCCTTAGGGTTTCCCCCCCCCCCAACCCTAGGCGCATGGGCCCAAGGGGGGGGGCGCCCAGCCCTCCAGGGGCTGGTTCCCTTCCCACGCGGCCCATGAGGCCCTCCGAGAGGGGTGGCCCCTCCCGGTGGACCCCCGGAACCCTTCCGGTGGCCCCGGTACAATACCGATATGCCCCCGAAACTTTCCGGTGTCCGCATGACAACTTCCTATATATAAATCTTTACCTCCGGACCCTTCTGGAACTCCTCGTGACGTCCGGGATCTCATCCGGGACTCCGAACAACATTCGGTAATCACATACAAGTCTTCCTAATAACCCTGGCGTCACCGAACCTTAAGTGTGTAGACCCTACGGGTTCGGGAGACACGCAGACATGACCGAGACGGCTCTCCGGTCAATAACCAACAGCGGGATCTGGATACCCATGTTGGCTCCCACATGCTCCTCGATGATGTCATCGGATGAACCACGATGTTGAGGATTCAAGCAATCCCGTATACTATTCCCTTTGTCAGTCGGTATGTTACTTGCCCGAGACTCGATCGTCGGTATCCCAATACCTCATTCAGTCTCGTTACCGGCAAGTCACTTTACTCGTACCGTAATGCATGATCCCGTGACCAGACACTTGGTCACTCTGAGCTCATTATGATGATGCACTACCGAGTGGGCCCAGTGATACCTTTCCGTCATACGGAGTGACAAATCCCAGTCTCGATCCGTGTCAACCCAACAGACACTTCCGGAGATACCTGTAGTGCACCTTTATAGTAACCCAGTTACGTTGTGACGTTTGGTACACCCAAAGCACTCCTACGGTATCTGGGAGTTACACGATCTCATGGTCTAAGGAAGAGATACTTGACATTGGAAAAGCTCTAGCAAAACGAACTACACGATCTTGTGCTATGCTTAGGATTGGGTCTTGTCCATCACATAATTCTCCTAATGATGTGATCCCGTTATCAACGACATCCAAATGTCCATAGTCAGGAAACCATGACTATCTGTTGATCAATGAGCTAGTCAACTAGAGGCTTACTAGGGACGTATTGTGGTCTATGTATTCACACGTGTATTACGATTTCCGGATAATACAATTATAGCATGAATAAAAGACAATTATCATGAACAAGGAAATATAATAATAATCCTTTTATTATTGCCTCTAGGGCATATTTCCAACAAAAACAAGAGCAAAAGCGTTATGAAAAGTAGATACAATGACGACGTATCAACTCCCCCAAGCTTAAACCTTTGCCTGCCCTCAAGCTATTCAGTTGACAAACTGAAAGTGATAAAGAAAAAACTTTTACGAACCCTTTTGTTCTTGTTTACACAAATAAGCTTAAGTAGCACCCAGGTTTTCAGCAAAGATCATGACTAACCATGTCAACAATAACTCTTATAAATTATATTAACTCATATCAATAGCATAATCAACTAATGAGTAATAATAAGATATCTCAAACGCCAACACTTTGTCAAAACAATCATGATATAATATGACAATAGTGGTATCTCACTAGCCCTTTCTGAGACCGCAAAACATAAATGCAGAGCACCTTAAAAGTTAAAGGAGCGACTAGACATTGTAATTCATGGTAGAAGAGATCCAGTCATGCTAACACCCAACATTAACTATACTCAAAGCATAAGAATGACAATAGTCCTCTCAGGTCTGGTGCTTATTTGAGAAGATGATGACTCAGCATAAAAAGTAAATAGATAGTCCCTTCACAGAGGGAAGCAGTGATTTGCAGAGGTGCTAGAGCTCAAAGCTTAAATCAGAGATAAATTTAATTTTGGGAGGTGCACCCTTCCTGTCAATGTTACGACCAAGAGTTATCAATATCTACCATGCTAAACAAATTAGTGGCGGTTCCCAAGCGATAAGAGTAAAGATTTACTCCCCCTCCACCAACAAACACACTCCATGGCTAGCTGCATCCACGGGTACTGTTCATACCAACAACAGTCCTGGGGGAGTTTTGTTTAATTATTTGCAATTTTTGATTTTGGGATAGCGAATCCCTATTACCGCCCCTCTTGTGCAAGGATGAGTGAATAAACACTCATCATGAGAATAACCCGCTCAACATGGAAGATACTGACTGCCCCCTGTCGCTCCATGAGCGGTCCAGGAACACAAAGCAGATGTTCATTCCAAATTTTAGAGGTGGCACATGCAAATTTACTTGGAATGGCAGGGTAATACCGCATATAGGTAGATAGGTGGACTCTTCTGGAATAACTTTGGTTTAAGGGTTTTGATGCACAAGCAGTATTCCCGCTTAGTACAAGTGAAGGCTAGCAATTAGATTGAGAAGCGACCAGCTAGAGAGCGAAAATGGTCATAATCATGCATTGAGAATAATTACCATTGATCACTAGCATGAGTAGGATATAGACACCTTGAACATAAATATCATGGAGGCTATGTTGGTTTTGGTTCAACTACATGAGTGAACATGTGCCAAGTCAAGCCACTTGAAACGTTCAGAGGAGGATACCATATCATCATACTGCATCACAATCATTTTAATGCATGTTGACATCCAAGATAAATATCATCCACACCTAGCTACTTAAGCATGGCATGAGAAACTATAATCTCTAATTGTCATTGCAAACATGTTTGATCAAAATGAGCTGAATCATGGATACTAGGTTAAACATATTTACAAAAAAAACAAGTTGAGTTCATACCCACTTCTCTCTGCCACAACCACTTCATCAAATATCGTCATTATTGCATTCACTTGCACGACCGAATGATGTGAAATAATAACAGTGCAAGAATGCCGTGGACTAAGCTGGAATCTACAAGCATTTTATTCAAAAGGAGAAAACAAGGCAATTTGGCTCTTTGTTAGATCAACAATAATGCATATGAGAGCCACTCATCATTTTCATCGTGGTCTTCTCCTTGGTACAACCCAATAAAAAGAAAAGAAATTCAGAGGAACACACTGAAATATTTTTGGAGTCTTTTAGTTTTTCTCGAAGAAAGCAAATTAAATAAGGAAAAATAAAAACGAGAAAAACTATTTACACGGGAGAGTTCCCAACAAGCAAAATAAGAATCGATATATCTTTTTGGGTTTTCTGTTTAATACTACAACTAATTAAACTAAAAAGAAAAACCAAAAAGAAGCAAGAAATATTTTTGGATTTTCTCAAAGTTTTTCAAACACACAAGAAGAAAGAGAGAAAAATAAATCTAGCGTGGATAATACAATGAAAAAGTGTGAACATCGACAACTAAAATGAAAATGTGTGAACATGAATATAATGTCAGTGGAAATACGTACTCCCCCAAGTCTAGGCTTTTGGCCTAGCTTGGTAATCACCACCCGTAGTACCCGTCCCGGTCCATGGGGAAGTGTTGTGGTGGTGGCACTTGAGCGTCCCACTCTTGGGGCTCCTCCTCTGTCGCTGCCAAGTTGTTTCGGTAGGCAATAATGTCCTCGGGCAGGACCCTGTATCCGTTCCTGGCAACAGAATCAAACAAAGCAGTTCACCTGGCCAAACAGAATCAAACATCATAACGATGGGTTAAACAAAATCAAACATCATAACGGGTTGTGAGTTGCCGGGCCGTAGGTGGGCTATATGCGTACATGCCGTTAACAAGCTTTCCATGGGCGGATCCCTAACTTTTGACCAAGTCAAATGGACTGGCCTTTTTAACCTAAATGGGCCTCTGTTGGGCCATGCCACATGTCGACGTACCATAGGCACCTCCTGTCCATTAAACGGCTGACATCTGTCCCAACACGGAGCTGGCACGTGGATCCTTGGGCGAATGAGAATTTTACACATGGAAAATCGCCATTGGTCAGGGCTGTTAACGGGTTATTGAATCCAAACCGGCACCCGATAGCTTAATGGCGACCCGTTAAGGTGGAAGCCACGTGTCGGTTACCCTTGACAAAAACACTTCCATGACGCGCCATTTATTGTCATGGAAGTGGACACTTCTGTGATGATAATTTCAGTATATGGAACACTTCTACGACAACACATGTATGACTATCTTGATTCTGTCATAAAATCGTCATAGATGTACATACATGACAGAAAACGTGACCTACTATGATAAACATGTATCATCAATTCATCACTGAAGTATTTTTTGTAGTGTGTAGAGGGAGGCTCACAATTACTTGCCTTAGGGTTAGAACACAACACACGATCTCGAGGTAGATCAAGCTTGTACTCGATACATCATCATCAATACAATCAAAGCATGACGTAGGGTTTTACCTCTTCGAGAGGGGCCTGAACCTGGGTAAATACTGCCCCCTTCGTCTCATGTAACCCATCGATTCAAGATCCACAGCTCGGGACCTCCTACCCGAGATCCGCCGGTTTTAGTGCAGACACTTTGGCTGATGATGTTGCTATTCAGAACATCTTGGTTGCCTAGGATTGTCAAGAAGTAGTCAATGCCATCAATAAGGGGACATGGGGTCATAATGCAGCTATCATACATGGAATAATAGCCACCAATACTAGTTTTTCTTCTTGTAATTTTGTGCACGAGTGTAGAAACTTCAATTTTGAGGCTCACAATCTCGCCAAATTTGCTTGTAACTTAGGCATAGCTAGACATGTTTTTTTTGCGAACAGGCCCACAAGTCTATAAATAAACCCAACAAGATACAAGTAGCACCCCACAAAGATAAAACAAATTACAACAAAGTCCCTAAGGGGCCGCTGAACCGCCGCATTCGTCAGAATGAGTCGAGGACGGACCGCGGTCGTCGCCACTACGCATGATCACATGCGAATCTCCATAGCAGAAGGGAAGTCTCTGAACTTAGGCCTTGAGGACCTGCACCTCGACGAAATAGCCGTCTCTGGCAAGGTCTCCAATAGATCTAAACGTCACGAGCTCATGTACGGCCAGCAGCACCGGCCATCATAGACCGCCGTAGCACCGTCCCTAGACAATCCACGACGAGAGCATAGCCCATCTCGCCGCGACGAAGAAAGAGACGGGGGGCAAAAGCATGAATAACAGGTCATCACCATCGTTGCGGTGACCACGCCCCGAACACCAAAGCCCACCAGATCGAAATACTTGAGAGCACATACCTCCAGCGACTCGCCGGCTCCGCCCAAGGCCTCGCCGAAAAGGGGAACGAGCGCCGACACAATTATTCCAAACGGCCACCATCTCCCCTAACATGATGGCGCTGCCCAGACAAACTACCCCTACTATCTACACATAGAGACACACATCTGGGGTTCCCCCACTCTCCCTTCGCCGGAGCGGCCGACGGAGAGGGACGAAACCATCGGCCTGGGCGGCGGCGGAATGAGGGAACATGGGTCGCCTCCTTTTTCACTCTGGTGCAGTTTATTTATACATCAAAATTTTTTTACGTAGACATGTTTGATTTCGCAAAAAAAAACATTACTTTGAATAGTAAAGTCGGCGAGATTACTTAAAAAACAAGATATTTCAATATGGACCGCTAGACTTGATAAAAAAAGATATTTCAATACTACAGTACGTCCTCTATGCATCCGGGACCTACTGTAGCGCCTCCGGCTTCCTCCATTCCCCTCTTCTTACCTCCACCCCCGGGGCCAATAGCCGCCGCCCGGTCTCCAGCATATTCCGGACTACCGAGGCGGCGGAGATGCGAAGCCTCTCGCGATCTATTCTTAGACTTTGCCAACGCATTAGTGTCTCCAAAATTGGCTCCGCTATGTCCCTCAGGTGGCTCCCCGCGTTTGCCCGGCGTGACGCTCGACTCATCGCCTCAACTTCCGCGCATCCTCTGTATCGTCTTTCCCGGTCTGTTCTCGACTCCTTTCGTTTCTTACTTCTGAACATGTGTCGTGATAATCACGGGCATGCGATGGATTTTTGGATCTTGATTCTGACCGACCGACTTTTTTTTCTTTCGAAAAACATATACTAATATTAAGAAACACAGTATTTTGTGAGAACGGAAATAAATCTATTTTACCTTTTTAACGCCTTAGGCCTAGTTAAAAGTGGTTTATATTTATCGGATTAAATTGTTATTGTGTTGAAATAAGTATTATGAAATACAAAAATCAATCATTGTTTTGCGATTACTATTAGGGTTATATATTTTTAATCTTAAAGTATATCTATCTTATTTGATCCGGATGTTAAGGTTAGCCATAATATGTTCTTTTGTGATAGCCTTGCTTGCACCCCCTGGAGCTTGGAGAATAAAATGCACTCCTTCGTCCCATTCACTTGTGGCACCCCCAAATGTGTTCCCACTGCAAAGATCAGGAATAAGGCAACCACTACCAAATGCACTGATACGGCAAAAATAAGGAAAAATGTCACAAGTAGCAATCCTATGGTGGTTGATGATGCATGGGTTCCGTTTATCCTTCCGAATAGCAGCCACCGTGATGGTGCCATATACAGAAACGTGATTTTGAAGGAAGACTGGTTTGATATCGATTTTATGAACCGTAATGAGAGTATGTTATTCAAATGACTGAATCTCTTGTTTCCACCCCTTTATCCATATTCTTGATTGATTATTTGCTGCACAAGCTTTTTTTTAGTGAATCTACAAACAGACTTAATCTTTAATTCATAGTTCAAGTCTACATGCGAGACTGCCTTATGATGGCACTTAGGCCCTGTTTGTTTCTGCTTCAGTTGGCTTCAAATCACCTATGGATTCGCTTCACTGGAATCAGCTTTGCCACTAAAGTACACCTGGACGTGCTTCAGGCAATTGCACTAAAAATGGCCCGAATCTAGTTTCAGCTTCACTCAAAGCTGATTCCAAATAGATGTTTGTTCCAGCTTCTATTTTTTCCTATGAGAATCTGCTGCCTAAAGCCGAAACAAACAGGGCCTTATATCACCAAGTTATATTGGGCAGGTATCCCACCTCAAACTTGGGCCGTACAAATTTAATCCAAGTGAGACATTGAATCTGTTCATGTATTAACAATTTGGGCTTGTACTATATACTTCTCCTTCTTCCTAGAGCACCGGAAACTTAAAAAACTCTGTCAGTAATGATGTCTAGAAGTATTAAAGAAATCTTGGAAAACTTGAGAACTCCGTAAAAAAAATCTAGCCCATATGTCTGACATTTGTGATTTTTGTGTCTCTTTTATAGTAAATAACTTCTTGATCGTATGACTAACAATTCTTATGGAACATGTATTCTTCGGTGAAGCTCGCTTGGAGCCAATGATGTTCCATAAGCCAACCGAAGAATGTTTACTGTATGAAGAAAATTGCAAGCATTTTCCACAGCACATGTTGCAGTTTTTCTCATTGACGCTGGCAGAGTGTTCCAGCAATAATGGCCTGATCCAGCTATATGGATACATAGCAGCACGGGATGGCAGGGATCGCATGCTTAACTATGTTTTGAATCATAGCAGAGACGATCCCATCATTGTACAGCAGGTGCACTTCTATACTTATCTGCAATCATTAATAGTTACGCTATTCTGTTTACGTTTCAATCCTATCGCATGCATAATAGAAATAATTGAAAGTATATACCACTTAATCTCCTTTATGTACTCTCTGGGTGTTAATTCTTTTTTAACTTGGAAAAGGTTTCGACTAGCATTTTGTGTTGTTTGGGTAAATGTTTTCCATCTCTAACCGACGAGAATGGTTGACCTGAGGTTGGATGCTATTAGACCACCACATGCATATGTTGGTCTTTTTCATCCTATATGCTAGCATGGTGGGACATATCTCCCATCCTCGTGCACATGGGTCTCCTTGAGCTCATTTTAATTGTGTTGGGACGTAAGATATCTATGACGATGGACAAAAGTGAAAGCAACACAGTTGGAATGTAAAGTAGCTTGGACATATGTTTTACTTCTTCTGTGTGGTGTAGTGTGTGGACTGTTACATCTTGCTTGTCTTCCCTTTCCATTGTCCTATTGCCCTAGTGTCCCTTCAGTCACACCTATCGTCCCCTTAGGATTGATCGGTAGAGGATGGTATATGTTGCAAACTCTAATAACCGCGGTGTTTCTTAGCTAAATACCTTAAAAATAGCAGCCTTACTTCTATTATCATCTTCTTGAAACATGGGTGGCTTTTGAATAGGAGTGGGACTCCCTAGTCTAGTAGATCAAAAAGGGGCCCTCAATGATTTTATGACATCATTATTTCTAAGCTTACTTGAAATAATATAAATACAAGTCTGACATCACCAAATGCATATCATCTTGGTGTTGTTTCTTACTAAGCCCAAGTCAATTAATTGTTGCATATATCCTCGTGGTTGTGCATGTTGTGTCGCCGCCGGCTTGCTGGGGTTGTGCTTGTATTGACGTTCTTGGAGCAACACTTGTACGCTGTAGCCGCCTTAGGTCAATAACAACAACAAAGCCTTTAGTCCCAAACAAGTTGGGGTAGGCTAGAGGTGAAACCCATAAGATTTCGTGACCAACTCTGCTAGTTCTTTGGTGATACTTGAATCCTTCAGATCTCTCTTTACGGACTCCTCTCATGTCAACTTCGGTCTACCCTGACCTCTCTTGACATTATCAGGACGCTTTAGTCGTCTACTATGCATTGGAGCTTCTAGAGGCCTGCGATGAATATGCCCAAACCATCTCAGACGATGTTGGACAAGCTTCTCTTCAATCGGTGCTACCCCAGCTCTATCTCGTATATCATCATTCTGGACTCAGTCCTTCCTCGTGTGGCCACACATCCATCTCCACATGCGCATCTCCGCCACACCTAACTGTTAGACATGTTGCGTTTTAGTCGGCCAACACTCAGCGTAATACAACATTGCAGGTCAAACCGTTGTCCTGCAGAACTTGCCTTTTAGCTTTTGTGGTACTCTCTTGTCACAGAGAATGCCAGAAGCTTGGCGGCACTTCATCCATCCGGCTTTGATTTGATGGTTCACATCTTCATCAATACCCTCATCCATCTGCAACATTGACCCCAAATATTGAAAGGTGTCCTTCTGAGGCACCACCTGCCCATCAAGGCTAACCTCCTCCTCATGCCTAGTAGTACTGAAACTGCACCTCATGTACTTGGTTTAGTTCTACTAAGCCTAAAACCTTTCGATCCCAAGGTTTGTCTCCATAACTCTAACTTCCCGACCCCGTCCGACTATCGTCGACTAGCACCACATCATCTGCAAAGAGCATACACCATGGGATATCTCCTTGTATATCCCTTGTGACCTCATCCATCACCAAAGCAAAAAGATAAGGGTTCAAAGCTGACCCCTGGTGCAGTCCTAGTTTAATCAGGAAGTCATCAGTGTCGCCATCACTTGTTCGAACACTTGTCACAACATTATCATACATGTCCTTGATGAGGGTAATGTACTTTGCTGGGACTTTGTGTTTCTCCAAGGCCCACCATATGACATTCCGCGGTATCTTATCATATGCCTTCTCCAAGTCAATGAACACCATATGCAGGTCCTTCTTTTGCTTTCTGTATCTCTTCATAAGTTGTCGTACCAAGAAAATGGCTTCCATGGTCGACCTGCCAGGCATGAAACCAACTGATTTTTTGTCACGCTTGTCATTCTTCTTAAGCGGTGCTCAATGACTGTCCCATAACTTCATTGTAGCCGCCATAGATCATCCGAGATAATTGTGCCAAAGAATGAAATGAGCAAAAAATGAAAATAATATAATGAATGCCATGACCACCTGGTCGACTTGATTCACTGCTTGTTTCACTTGCTTGATTGGGGGGTTTTGCCGATTGACTATAGAGAGTGTTGGTGATGGCAAGGGATGACAGACAAGACCAATGAGAGACAAGGTAAACTTTAAGGAGTCCAAGACATGTTGTAGCTATGGTCGGTTCAGTTCATGGCAGGGTTGGTCCTGAGCGGGGGAAGGAGGGGCGGCCGCCCCAGCCCCCAAAGCCTATGGGGGCCCACCCAAGTACGCAGGTAGTAGCCTGTGGGCCATGGCCCAAGGAGGCAGGAAGTCGCTTGATAGTAGGAGCACATATAGCGCTTGTAAATGAGTCCACGGTGTCTTTGTTTTCTCTTCCCTTTCGATCGTGAGTTTGCGAGCACAGAGCAATGATCTCTCTCTCTCTCTCTCTCTCTCTCTCTCTCTCTCTGCGGGTCGCAAAGTGGCGACCTCGATTCAGCTATTTCCCTTGGGATGCCGAGCCGCCGATGAACTTTGAAGCTCCACTCTCCGATGATCCAGTCCCTAGGGCCTGTAAATGAGTCCATGATGTCTTTGTTTTTTCCTCCCTTCCTATCGCGAGTTTGCGAGCACAGAGCGACGATCTCTCCCTCCCCTCCCTCTCTCTCTCTCTCTCTCTCTCTCTCTCTCTCTCTCTCTCCGCGTGGTCGCAAAGTGACAATCTCGATCGGCTATTCCCCTTGTATATTGCTAATTAAGTACTTACCTTCGCGTATATGATGCATAGTTAGTGTCCGTAAAAAACATGATGCATAGTTTGGAATCTTCAACAATTGATGTGATTTTATGGGCATGGCTATTGTTCAGTTGCCTAAAAAAATTGGCACAATAGGTTCCGGTTCGCCGTTGTGCCATACTCCCTTGATTGAGCCATAACATCCACTTTGAAGGGTGTCGGGTTGCTTCGACGATCAAGCACAAAATCTTGAGCAGGGTAGGCTTGATTGGGGGCAGCCACGACGGCGCCGCTAGCCATGCTATCTGCATATATCCCGAAATTTGTCTTGCAAGCCATGGAAGGGTGCGGAAAACCTTGGAAGAGCTGCTCCAAAAAAAATTCTCTTGCCGCCTGAGTCCAGCAATACTCAAGTGGTGGATTTCGGCGACGGTCTTGATGGGGTCAAACATCAGCAGGCGACGCTGGGGCGACCATCACGTCGACGACACGCAGGACCACGATCCTCACCAAGAATGGGCTTCCCCTCCACACCCACCGCACGTGCAGGACCGACGTGTCGAGCATGCTGTCAACACGACCACCACCAATCCTCGCTACCGAGGCCACACGGCAACTTTCGTCACAACTCACAGGCCATCGAAGCATGATTTTTGGCGCTTCGGGGGTGACTCGTCGCGCCTTTGGTTCAATCGCTGCCACACATACTTCGATCTCTACCAAACGCCGTCAAAGCAGTGGGTGACGACCGCCGTATTATACATGGAGGGTCACACCGCCCTTTGGTGCCAGGCGTATAAGCGGCTACACCAACTCGGTGACTAAAACACGGTCATTGCGCCGGTGCACGCGAAGTTCGGCCACACGGAGATTGACCAAGACGATTTCGACGGCCTGCTTCACCGCCTGGACCACCTCAAGCAGACCGTTATGAACTGCCGCCTGGCGTTTGAATCGTGTATGGATCACTTGAGCTCTCTGGATTCGACATTGAATAAAAAATTCTTCGTCTCACAGTTCATCATTGGTTTACGCGATGAGGTACGCACGGGCGTTCGACAACATGCTTCGACAAGCGTGTCGTGCATGAACCTAGGAGGAGGAGGCAGAGCACAATTGCCCATGGGGACATCTCGTGGTGTTCGCTCGGGCTATATCGCCGCCACCTGTGCCGGTCGTCGTGGCGGGACCGTTTCAACCACGCACCGACGGTGCTAAACAAGGATAGGATGATTTCGGCCGTGAGTGGCAACTAAGGGAACTAGGGCAATGCCCATGCGTTGCTATGGGGCATACATATTCTAATGATTCAACACCAATCGTTTTTTTTAAGGGTAACTTTCGCTTTATTTAATTAAGTAAGTCTGAGATCTCATGAGAGACCACGGCTAGAATGAAGTCTGTTGGCACCATAATCCACACCTTACATACTTCTTCTCCTACCCCTACTCTAGCTAGTTTATGAGCGGAAGCATTCGCGGAGCGACTAACCCACGTTACCTTCACCTCTTGAAACAAGTGAAACAACTCTTGGCCCAACCACAGCCAAGTTCTTCTCTTTTTCTCTTAGCATGGACACCACCGTCTTGTTATCAGTCTCCAAATGCAGCTTCATTTTTGGACGTTGATCTCCCCTGCTAACTGAACAACACGTTTGCACGCCAAGTTCTCCACCACCTCCGGTTCCAAGGCATCATGATAAACATGACATGCAGCTGGTCGGCAAGACCCCCCAAGATCACCCTGCCGCCACACTTCTCGCCATGCTTGGACAGATTGCCATTCTACCATGTATGCGACTACCGAGCTTGTTATTTAATGTGGTTCAGCTATCTTCCCATCCAATCATTTCTAATATGGTAAACACTTTGTATCAGCAGTCTGATAGGAAGCCAACGCCAGACCACTTGACACCCGCCAATTCTTCAATCTCACGGTAGAGATAACAAAATGCTAATTCTTTTCTATACTATTCGTATACCCGTACTAATCTCACCCAGCCTTTGCTAACATCCTGTATATCACGCACACACATGATTGTGTATCCCCTCATATCTCGTCTATTTTGTCTCTCCCAATCCCCTCCCTCGTCTCTCCAGTACGCACACCTCCTTTCGAACTCGCCATCGATGTCGCCCAGATTCAATCTGTTGCGTGTTGTGGTTCCTTCCCACCTCGTCACCGATCAAACCATTCCTAGCACGGCCCAGATCTAACCCAAAGCACGACATCGATCTGCTCTACGATACGGCCCCTGAATGAACACGTCGACGGCCTTGCTCCGCCACCACGCTGCATCAGATATATGAAGTCTGGATGAACGCCAAATATGCCCGACTAATCATTTGACATCTAAGAAGATAAAATTAATCCAGACCTAGTGCTTGATGTAGATTAGTTAGACCATCCACGGCACCAGCGAGCTACACATCAGCTGCGGTGAGGTCGACCAGAAAGCAAAATGACTGTTAACTCTAGCTAGGATAACTTTTTGATATGAATTGCTTCAGGGTATATAATAAGAGACTTACATTTATATAAATCTAAATTAATACTACCATTGTTTACATTTGCAATCAAGACATCTTTATCATAAGACGTAGAGGTAGCAAATTGTTGATAGCCGTGTTGCATAAACAGCAAAACCATAGCGCCGCGTGCCCGCAGTCAGTGCTCTAACTTTGGAATTCAGTACAAACAAATGGAAGTTGCGATTGAGCACATACAGCTAGCTTCAAGATCACATGATCTCACAGACTCTGCATATTTAAATTTCATCTGTGGTTTCTAATCTGCGGCCAAAACTTACGGGCTTCTAGGCTGTAGAATTATTTGTTCATTCTCGAAAAAGAAAGAATTATTGTTGCTGTTGCGTTGATATTATTTGTTGTCGTGGATTTCTAGAATATTTGATTTTCTTCTGCTATATAATCATTCAATTATAGTCACACATTGTACACATTTTGTTTTGATGCATATACAAATATTGCTATGCAATTCCATAGTATGCCATCCAAACAAGATTCCGTATTGAAACCTCAGTAAAAATTCATGACCCAAATCATTTAACATCCAAACAACCGAATCCGTATTCATGTCCAGTACAGTTTCCTTGCTGAATTGGAATTGAAACCAATTCAATACGGAGGCCTCCAATACAGACATCCAAACACAGCGTTATGGTTCTGTCTGCATGTCCTTCTCAAGCCACAAGAATGAAAGATATTCTGTTGAAGTATACCAGGTCGATTGGGCTCCGTATCAACTTTCAGAGATCAACCATTGTCCCACAATGTTCAGCCGGCCTGGGTCATTGAATTAGCAGATATCTTTGGTTGTATTATCGGCCAAATGTAGTTCACTTACCTAGGCCTGCCTCTTGGAACCACCAGAACTGTGACGGATCTTATGCCCCTGGTGGTCTCTATGGAGAGGAGGCTCTCGACTATGACTTGTTTGCGTCCCTATGGAGCCAAACTCACTCTGGTCAACTCTGTCCTCACTTCTCTGGATAAGCTGAGACGCACTTGCCTATGGAGAAAGAAAACTGAGGATGGCATAAAATGCAACTCCCTCGCTGCTTGGGATTTAGTGTGCCAACCCAAAGAGAAAGGCGGCCTTGGTGTGCTCAGCTTTAAGATCCAAAACCAAGGTTTACTTCTGAAATTCTTGTATAAATTTTATATAAACAGGATGTTCCATGGGTGCAGCTTGTCTGATCGACATACTATGTAGACAAAATACCCCATGCTTCTGACCCTTGTGGATCCTTCTGGTGGAAAGATGTGCTGCAGCTCTCAGACATATACAGGGGTATCACAAAAGTTCAGGTGGGCTGCGGGGATACAGTTCTGTTTAAAGACCTTTGGATGGATGACATTGCTTGCAACTCGCACCCTAGAGCCTTTTCTTTTGAGGATATATCTGTCCAAGCCATGCTGACGACAACATCTGTGGATGACGTTTTCAATCTTCCTCTGTCCTTCCAAGCGAGACAGGAAGTGCTTGATCTTCAGCAAGTGTCTGCTCCTATTGATCCTGGGAATGGTGGCTGTGATGTTTGGCAGTGCGTATGGGCCAGAGACTACACCTCCAGCTGCTACTATTCTTTCTGTTTCAGGGAAGCTCAGGCAGATGAGGTGTTCAAATGGATTTGGAAATCTGGTGGACAGATTGAACACGAGGAATACGCTGAAACGGAGAAATTATGCCATAGCCGATGATAACTTTGATTGCCTCCTGTGCACAGTACCTCCAGAAGAAACTTTGGTTCATCTTTTCTTCCTTTGCGATTTTGCTGCCAACTGTTGGAACACATTGGGGATTACGTGGCCAGACACTCTGGACAGGTTCCAAATGGTAGAGAGGCCTGGAGAAAACCCATGTTCATGGAAGTATTCACTGTGCCTGCCTGGTGGATCTGGAAGGAGAGGAGTGCTAAGCTATTCAGAAATGTGCCGCGCTCACATTTATCTTGGCTAGCCAGATTCAAGGAGGACTTCGATCTGCTGAGACAAAGAGTTCACAACAAATTGCACCCCTAAATTGACTCTTTTCTGCTAGCCCTTTAAGCTTACTCTGTGTTTTGTGCTTTCTTTTCTTTGTCTTGTACAGGCTGTATAGCCTCTGTTATCCCTCCCTCCCCCCCCCCCCCCCCCCCCCTCCTAACTCATGTAATTTGTGATTACTTTGGGACTTCGATAACTTAATAGAAAGTCAGTGGGAGCCTCTCCCACTTTCATTTTTTTTTTGAAAAAAGGCTTTATGAGAATTCTGGATCGCTCTCACTCCTTTCTCTTCATCTAACCTACCGCTCTCCTTCCTCACCTCCGATGTCCTCCCTCACCTGCTCCAATTCCCGTCCTTTGTGATCCCGATTCCTAGGGCCGTTATACCATCACCTCCGTCGGTCAGCCGCTCTGGTCATTCCTCTATGCCTCTTCTTCAGCGCAGGGAACCCCGCATCACACGGCACCCACAACCTCCAACTCATCTCCACCGGCAATTGAAGCCCGCGTTGCTCCCATATTCAACTCAGTACTCTGTGCATTGCATATTTCTCCAGGAAAATTGAGCATTGCCACTTTCAGGCAATTGACATTACGAAACACACAAATGGTATTTATATCAAGGGGTCCCGAGTTTTAGTTCTGTCCCGGGCCCCCAAATTTCAAGACCTGCCCTGGTTCATTGACTAAGGTCCCATGTCTAAGAGGATCAGTGAAGACAAATACAATCTACACTCAAGTTAACACAGAATAAGCACACGAGTCACTCTTGGAATAATGCAATATTTTTATTTTTATTTTTGTAGAATCTGATAATTTTCATATTTTACGTCAGTTATATGATTGTGGCCCTATCATTAGTCTGATTTGATCCAGAATCTAAGATTTTGACAACCTTGATACCAGCACGACAAATGTGACTTTCCATGTATAAAATACCATATTTTCTGTGCATTCTTATAACTGCAATTTCGTCTCCTACGGATAGTTTAAACTGATGTTGGTGGGTACTGGTTCTTGTGTGTGAATGTTGATTTGCCTCAGTCCATATGAATGAAGCTGGGAGTTGATATGGCTCTTTGATAGTATTTGAATTTGTGTGCAGCATGCATGTTTGTCGGAAACTAACTTTGCATTCTAGATTTCTTACTGCTGTTTTATTTCTTAATTGGAGCATAATCATTTTCACATGGAACATACATCTGTGGAACTAAACTAAAAGAATTTTGTATTTATACTATCTATTTTTTTTATAAACAGTTAGCACATGGCCAGCATATCATTTCTGCTTTTAGATATTTCTTAGTTTGCTAAGTAGAAGTACTCATAACAATAACTGTACTTTTTATAGTGTTCTCTTATTCAAATGACTGGTCCTAAGAGAGGCATTGAAATGTACTCCCCAGTTTTTATTGAGTTTGATCTAAGGGTCAAGAATGGAGGGCAAGAGGAAGACGATCTGCAACTAATTGATGGCGCAATAGCATGCTATGATCAGAAACCATGGAGACCAATCAAACATCGCATTAATGGCAAATGTGGCACAGTTGACATATCTTTAGCATATGTGGAGCATGCAGTGGAGGCAACAATAGAAGTTGTCATATCAGAAGTACATAGTGGCTTCAGTTTATCTCTGAGTTCCTTAATTTATATTATGGAGAACTATGAAGAAATTCCTCTTTTTCATGGTACTATTGATCAGTCGCGTGGCCTGAGAAGATTTGTGGTTGCAGTCACGTCGGCCACTGTTATGAAGTTGAAGTTCAGGTTTGGTAGCAATAGTGTTGAGCGTTGTTGTTCCTTCAAAGCTAAGCTACATGGATGTGTTCGACGTCAGATAAAGCATGAGTTGGCTTCTATCACAGTAAAAGTGTATTGGTCCACTATCTGAACCTGATGATATCCCGTCTGTTTGCTGCACCAATTGATTGTAATATGTTTCCATGAGATTTGGTTATATGCACCATGAATATTTGAATTGATAATATAAGATTTTGTAAAAAAAAGGTTTTTTGATTTGTTTATTATTGTATACTTGTACTTTTTGAATATAAATCTATATCTATACGACTATTCCTACTAATGAAGTAACGTTCGTCTCCCGTACCTATTTGAGATGGTAATAATATATTTTTTGTTTGTTCATGCATAAACAAATTTTGGGATGGAGCTCCAAACCATGCAGCAAGAGGCCTGCTTCGCATCCTTATTTTTCTTTGATTTGACTGGGTCTCACGGAGTCAGTCCCCTATGTGAGCCAATGGGCCCGTTCTGCATCTTTTTTTCCCTTCCATTGAGTAGCAAGAAAAAAATAAATTAGTGTTTTCTTTGTAAACTATGCTGGATAGGCCGACTGCAATTACATAACACATGCTGAGTTCGCCTTCTGTAGGGCCTAGAAAAAAATCCACCAACTCAATAAGTCGGCTCTTACTATTAGCATTAAATAGTACCACCTCGCCCCTTTAGAACCAAAACCATCAATTTATATACGTCTTAAATTTACCTATTATCAGTCAACTCAATAAGTCGGCTTGAGAATAAATAAGCGGAGGACGAGGATGACATGAAAAGAAGAGAATGAGTCCGGCTAAAGGAAGAAAATAATATGCTATCCTATGTGGGCTAATTAAGTGGTGTTAAACAGCTTGTTGCATAATTGAAGAAGGTTGCATGATGTGCATATTGGGATTCAGTAAGTGGTGCGTAATTAAATGAGGTGGATGGAGGTGCGTCATTAAACGGGGGTGGACGGAAGACTTCATTGATGAATGCAAAGAAGCTCACAGTCCGGGGTACTAGAGGAGCTCTCTAAGGGTAGGGGACCACTATGAAGATGCATACAATGTTTGATTCAGATTTTGTCCGTTTGGATCGAGAAAATGGACGGCCCAATCCGGTTTTGTCCATCTGCCTACTAGGGCATCCAATCGGGCGGCCGCATCACATTTTGTTCGGCTCGCGATAAAAAAGAGAGGTCGTCCACACATTTCAAAACATAGAAATAAACTTAATTAAACAGTTCTAAAATATTTAAACGATGTAAACAAGTCTCGGGCGCACATTAAACTTAGCTTAAAACTTTAAAAAAACATTAAAAAAACTTGACACCATCACCATGGTCGTCCTCGGTGCCGCCGCCGTCCTTCTCATCGTCGTCACCGGTGAGATCGATGTATGGAGGTGGCTGCCAGAGTTGGGCAGGCGACCCCTGCAGCGGCTGCATGGCTGGAGGCGCCTGCACGACCTCTTCCCATGTCGGGGACAGCGACTACGGCTCGGCACCCACCCACGAGGGCGGCACGGAGACGTACCCCGGCGTGCACGACACCATGTCCGTCCACGACCATGTCTGCGCCACCATTGCCGTGAAATGCGGCTCCACGGTGGTCTCCTCCTCCTTGACCACCTCTCCTTCATGATGGCCTCCTGTAGCTCCGGGGGGGGGGGGGTGGCAACGTCACCCGCATCAGAGAGGGACATCATCACCTCGAGCCCTTGCCACTGGGCCTCGTCGTGGTCGTGGACAGACTCCTCCAGAACCCTTCGCACGAGCTCCTCCTCCTCCCCGGCGGACATGGGAGGTGGCGGTGGCGGGGTCGACGAGGGGGAAGGCGTCAAGGTGAGCTCGCGGATCCGCGCATGACCACGCAGCTGGCACGCCCATGGCACACTCGGACTACGACTATCGAAGTATGGCTGCCGCCTCAGATCGTGCTCGTCACGGAACCAAGTGTCCCACAGTGGGGAATCGACGACGTACTTAGCATCGTTGATGAGGTCAAGGGGCAGGCGGGCATGGCGGCATTGGATCTCCTTACGGAGAGCTCGGCAGCCAACCGGGACCGGCGGGATGGGCACGCGGCCGGCCGACACATGCTAGTAGTTCAGGAAGTGGACGTTGCTCCACGGCAATGGTGTGCCCGTCTCCTAGTACCCCTTGCAAATGTCGGCCTTGAATACGGTTGTGATGCTCGGCCGCAGGCGGGGCGATGGTGAACAACGGAGGAGGGTGAGGGAGCGGCCGCAGCGGCCAGAGGAGGACCCGGCCTTGTGGTTGTGCTTCCCCTTGCGGTCGCCGACCCAATGCCAGCCCATGGCCAACAACGAGGTGGAAGAGCGGCGGCCAGAGCTAGGGTTTGGGCGTGTCAGGTTTCAAGGAGGCACGCGTCGCTGGGAGTGGAAGTGTGGACTGGCCAGTCCACGACTTCCACATTAAAAAGGACGAGGACCGCGTGGCTGGGAGGCTGACAGGCGGGTCCGCTCGCGTGTGCGCCATAAATGTGGGCGGTGGGAGGTAGGTGGGTGGCTACCACGTGGGCCCGAGGCAGACGCGGAGTGGACGCATGGGCGTCCGTTCGCCGTCCATTTGGATGCAAACCAGGCACAAGTATGCGCCAGAAATGGGGAGGGCCAGACGCCAAATGGACAAAATTTGGGGATGGGATCGTGCGTTGGGTCGTGGCGTCTATCCGTTTGAGCCAAAACAGACACACCCAGACCAAATTGGTCATGCGTTGGAATTGCCCTTAGTGCCTCCCAACCGCGAGAATTTTCTCCCTCGAACAGAAGATCGAATGTATGATCTATCTACTGAGTTGCACACACGCGGTGTCACCTATCCAACGTCCCTTCGCCGTCCAGAACTAATCACTACTGGAGACTAGTCAGCCTTTCGACGCTACGAAACTATTTCGTGCAGTAGCTAGAGAGACAAGGCATATCATTGCATGCCATTTGGTGGGAGCTCGAAGGCTCAAGTTGAAGTGTGTTGTGAGAGCTCCCCTCCTCCTCTATTTACAAGAGAAGGACGAGTGGGGAAGGCAAGGAGATGGTTGCCAACTCCTCACCAACATTGCTCTACAAAAGGGGGGAGCTTTCCCACAAGGCCCCTTCTTGTCCATGGCACCCCATGGAGGGGGGGGGGGGGACTCCCAACAACTCTCACCAAATGTCAGGAGGGGGGCAAACAAGCTTCCACCATTTGTGGTTTGGGGGCCCCACCCAAAAACAGCTTCCCAACAAAAAAAGGATCTTGCCCCCCTTGCGGGAATATTGTGTTTTTGCGCGAGTGTCCATTCTAAAAAAATTCCGGGAGGTCCCAGAACTTTTCTGACACCCCTCCAAAAATTTCGGACGCATTTCGAAAGTTTTCTAGCTTGATGGTTTACTCCGAAATAATTTTTTATTTCCCCAAAACAATTTTCAATGTCTCCGAAACTTTTCCGGTGACTTTCTCTCGGGCTCCTAACCCGGTACTCATCAGATAGATGACCCTTAAGCGTGTGACCTTGTAGGTTCAGTGAAATATAGACATGACTGGAACTCTTTTCAATCAATTATCAATAGCGGAAATATGGACATCCATATTGACGTTATGTCCACACGAATGGATATTCGAGTAAATCTTTAGATACCGTGTGCTATTCTTGTTGCTTCACAATATGTTACAAAAACTCGAGTAGAGATTTATCGACATAGTCGTGAATGAACAACTTGTTCACTATGCTAGTTTCCTCGTTACTGGTTTAGTTCTCTTTTATCGTTCCGTCATCCCCGTAATCAAATCACGCTGTGTTTGGCCAGACGACGATGGATACCATAACACTGAGAGGGCCCCAAGAATATCTCTTCATTGTCGGAGGAGAAAATCTCAATCTTGAACTATCTAGTCCCTTGTCATACTTTTCTCTGAATCCGTAAGCTACCATGAAATGAGTTAACAAACACACTAAAACCTGTTTGTATACATTCAGTTCAGAAAAAAATAGAATATATTTTTAGATAGTTTTTTTTAGAACATCTTATATTTGTGAATGGACGAATTTTTTTAGCAAAGTGAACGGAGGAAGCAACTAACTAACTAACAAACAAATGATTGCCCTACTTGGCCGGCCTATTAGATCACTTCGAGCGAGACAATGAGGGGCGCGACTATGTGCACCCAATGCGAGTCCTACCACGGCTCGCCTGCAGGGAGCAGGTAATGGGTCGGCCCAGTAGCCGTGTCCGATCATCATGTAACCTTTTTAAGTTGGACCTAGCTACGGAGCGTCCGTGCGCCCGTCTGCGTCATCGAGCAGACCTATCCAAATAGGAAATTATAACTTTTTCTGTACCGTTTGTCTCACCTAGCTGTCCTGATTCGGAAAAACGTGGTCCTCTTTCCCCATGACACTGGTCTAACAAATCAGCTAATATTCATGTCTCATGCGCATTTAATTGAGGTTCCAATTTTTTTAAAAGCTATAACTGATTCGAAGGTCGGAATTTAGATCCGTTTTGACTGTTTGCTTCCTCGTGACTAGTTCTTCAAAACTAGATCCCATAAGAGTATCTTTCGACAAACTTTTTTCATGGGCAACTTCGGATGCAATGGAGGCAACTTTAGTTCTATAGAGAAGCAACTTCTTATTTTTGGCCTGGTATGCTTTCTATTAGGTTGACTTATGTCAAAACAGTATAATCACACAAAACATGAGGTGCCTTTAGTGCTACATACAAAGCAACTTCACTGCACTATGTGTTGTGAATCTTGCTAACTTTATACCAACTTGCCTATCATGGCTGCTCAGTTGCTTATCATTGATTATCAGTTGCCTACAAATACTATGAAGTTGCCTAACATTGATACCCAGTTGCCTATCTGTGATGCTCAGTTGCCTACAAATACTATGAAATTGCCTAACATTGATGCACAGTTGCCTATCATTGATGATTAGATTCCAGTGGTTGATGCCCAGTTGCCTACAATTACTATGAAATTGCCTAACATTGGTGCACAGTTGCCTATCATTAGTGACAAGTTGCCTACGGTTGATGCTCAGTTGCCTACAAATACTATGAAATTGCGTAACATTGACATTAGTTGCCTAAATTTACAAATTAGTTGCCTACTTGTGATACTCTGTTGCCTGCCATTTCTATTTCAGTTGCCTAGAATACATTTAAAAGGTGGTCCATCAATGTTAGTAAGTTGCCTTTCTATGAAACTAAGTTGTTTACCATACCAAAAAGTATTACATGCAACTAAGGATGATGTTAAGCTACTCGCTTGTCATGGCAAGCAACTTAGGATAATGTTAGCTTACCCTAGAAACTAAGTTGCCTACAATACCATCAAATTGGAGGAGAAGCTAATTATGGTAGAAAACTTAGAAGTGAAGCTAGTTAACTAGATAGTCATGGTAGCCAACTTCAAAGACATTTTCAATCATAGAAAGTCATACTAAATAAACTAACAAGAAGTTGCTTTCCTATAGCACTAAAGTTGCCTCCATAGCACCCAAAGTTGCTCATGAAAAAAGTTAGTCGAAACATACTCATATGGGATCTAGTTTTGAAGATCTCGTCACGATTAACCTAAGGGTAAAAACATATCTTAATTTCGATGCTTGGTCTAAAAGTTATAGCTTTTCAAAATTCTGAAAACGCTAATTAAATGCATGTAGATCTACATTCCAACTAAATCCCCACCTCATGCACTATCCCAACATGGGCTGCACCCTCGCGCTTGTCATGACGTGGGTTATTATTGTTCTAGTCGGGACAATTCCGCGTGCGTCGGTGGTGATCGGCCGTATCAGACGGCTCTCACGCCTGCGCTCACGGCATCCATATGGTGCAGCTGCACGATTGAGTATTTAGGCCTTTTTAATTAACTGATGACCTAGAGGGCTCACACTTTCCCTTTAGTTAGGATTTTTTTCCCTCCCAGAGGTGATTTTATCGCCTACCATCTAGAGCTTGCTTCCCTTCCCCGATCTCCCCTAGACTTTGGTTCGGGCTGGTTAAGGGGTGATCCCTCGATCACCTCCGGGCCTTGATCATATACTGGAGGAGAGAAGGGCGATAGGGTCCGTCCACAACATCCGATTGAAAGCTTCTCGGGTTAGGGTTAAATACGGCAGCATGTGGGTCTTCACTGGCGGGTGAGTGTGGATCAGGATCCGCTACAGAGACAAAGAATACGATGGATGAGTTGGGTCCTTCCAAACAGGATCCAAAAAGGGCTCGACCAAGTGTGGCATCTAGAAAATGGGGGAATAAGGAAATGATGGAACGGGAAAAACTAATTTGTAGCACTTGGCAGTCTCCCTTAAGGAGTGCCGCCAGTGCCAATGAGTATACTCAGCTGGAACTGTCGTAGGGCTGGCAATCCCATGACAGTTTGTGAGCTTCGCAATTTGGCGAAGCAGTATGCCCCCTCAGTTTTATGTATTGTTGAAACATAGTTAGAGGGTTATCAAGTAGAAAGTTTGGCTAGTACTTTTAATTTTGATAATAGTTTTGTTTTTAGTAGCTCCAGTAGAAGCGGAGGTCTTGGTTTTTTTTGGAATAACTCAGTAAAGGTGGAGATTGCTGGTTACTCAGAGTATCACATTCAGTGGCGAAGCCACATACATGCTCGGTAGTCAATTGACTACCTAACTTTTTTGGTGAAACTAGCAGGGAGTTCCAATTAGGTATTCGGATCCGGCTATACACCATACTTCGGCGCCACCCACTTCAAATATAGACCCTCCGCCCTGGTGGAGGGGGACGAGGCAAAAGAACTTTTTCCATAGTTCGAAATGAGCCTCGCAGCCTAAAAATAATTCACAGAGGGCGACAAAGCCAGAAATATGCAAAATGGAACTTGGTGTGAGGTTGTGCAGCTGGATCCCGTAGTATTCCAATAGACCCCTGAGAAAGGGGTGGATCGGGAATCCTACACCCCTCAGAAGGAACGAGATGAAGCATACCCTCTCCCCTTGGCTGGGGTTGGGGAAATTCTCCGCCAATGCACCATCGCCCGTAGAAGCTAATCCTGCCCGTACGGAGACTAGATCCGTGGGAGGAAGGTATCCTTGCGTCTGGAGATGATTGAGCTAAAGATGTGATACATAGCAACTTTGCCAATCCCCCTCTTGAGGGCCATTAGGACGCAAGGAGGATCCAGAGGCGCTAGCCATGGTTTGAGCTTTTTTTGTGGTTTGCTCCGTTGTTCTTGAAGCGATGTGGGATGGCGTTTGGAGATCTAACCTCGTTATATAAACACCGCCCGTACCTATTAAAGGGTTAAAATGTGAAAAGGTAATGGACTGTTCGCATTCGCTCAGACGCGTGAAAATCGAGGCGACGCCAGGAAGGAATCATAAAGACTGGACACAGAAGCCGATGCCGGACCATCATCAATCCGGATTATGGTGGAGAACCCGCCTTGCAAAGCCAAAGACTTATATCCGCATACTACATCGTCAATGAAGGCAAGTTTGGGGGCTACTGAGCGAGTCCTGGATTCAGGGGTCCTCAGGTGTCCGGCCCAGGAGTATGGGCCGGGTTGGATGGGTCGTACGAGATCAAGTTGAAGACCATCCAACGTGTCCGGGTGGGACTTCTCCATACGTGAACGCCAAGATTAGAGTCTGGGTGTGTCGTTTCCTTCTCTGATGAACCGACCTTGTACAAACCCTAGCCCCCCCGGTGTGTATATAAGCTGGAGGGGTTAGTCCATAGAGGCAGAACTCATTACCATCATCGGAATATTCATAGGCTAGACATCTAGGGTTTAGCCACCACGATCTCAAGGTAGATCAATTCTTTGTAATCTCTATACTCGTCGAATATAATCAAGCAGGAGTAGGGTTTTACCTCCTTTAAGAGGGCCCGAACCTAGGTAAACATTCTGTCCCTTGGTCCCTTGTTACCATCGATCCTTAGACGCACATCTTGAGCCCCCTACCCGAGATCTGCCGGTTTTGACATCGACAGTGCCCCCACCCCGCCCCCGTATATAAAGGAGGAGGGGAGGAGGCCGGCCACAAGGGGGGCGCCTAGGAGGGGAGAGTCCTACTAGGACTCCACTCCTAGTAGGATTCACCTCCCCTCTTTTTCCTTCTTACAGAGGGGGAAAAGGGGAAGGGAGAGGGAAGAGGAGAAGGAAGGGGGGGGGCGCCACCTCCCCTAGTCCAATTCGGACTCCCGATGGGAGGGGGCGCGACCACCCCTTATGGGCTGCCTCCCCTCTCTCCTATGGCCCATGTAGACCCAACAATTCCCCGGGGGGTTCCGGTAACCTCCCGGTGAAGGAAATATGCCCTAGAGGCAATAATAAAGTTATTATTTATTTCCTTATATCATGATAAATGTTTATTATTCATGCTAGAATTGTATTAACCGGAAACATAATACATGTGTGAATACATAGACAAACATAGTGTCACTAGTATGCCTCTACTTGACTAGCTCGTTTATCAAAGATGGTTATGTTTCCTAGCCATGGACAAAAGAGTTGTCATTTGATTAACGGGATCACATCATTAGGAGAATGATGTGATTGACTTGACCAATTCCGTTAGCTTAGCACTTGATCGTTTAGTATGTTGCTATTGCTTTCTTCATGACTTAAATAAAGTTCCTACAACTATGAGATTATGCAACTCCCGTTTACCGGAGGAACACTTTGTGTGCTACCAAACGTCACAACGTAACTGGGTGATTATAAAGGTGCTCTACAGGTGTCTCCGAAGGTACATGTTGGGTTGGCATATTTCGAGATTAGGTTTTGTCACTCCGATTGTCGGTGAGGTATCTCTGGGCCCTCCCGGTAATACACATCACTTAAGCCTTGCAAGCATTGTAACTAATGAGTTAGTTACGGGATGATGTATTATGAAACGAGTAAAGAGATTTTCCGGTAACGAGATTGAACTAGGTATTGGATACCGACGATCGAATCTCGGACAAGTAACATACCGATGACAAAGGGAACAACGTATGTTGTTATGCGGTTTGACCGATAAAGATCTTCGTAGAATATGTAGGAGCAAATATGAACATCCAGGTTCCACTATTGGTTATTGACCGGAAATAGTTCTAGGTCATGTCTACATAGTTCTCGAACCCGTAGGGTCCGCACGCTTAACGTTATGATGACAGTTATATTATGAGTTTATGAGTTTTGATGTACCGAAGGAGTTTGGAGTCCCTGATGAGATCGGGGACATGACGAGGAGTCTCGAAATGGTCGAGACGTAAAGATCGATATATTGGACGACTATATTCGGGCTTCCGAAAGGTTCTGAGTGATTCGGGTATTTTTCGGAGTACCGGAGAGTTACGGGAATTCGCCGGGAGAAGTATTGGGCCTTATTGGGCCATACGGGAAAGAGAGAGGGGCTGCCTAGGGCAGGCCGCGCCCCCCCCCCCCCCCCAAGGCCTAGTCCGAATTGGACTAGGGGGAGGGGCCGCACCCCCTCCTTCCTTCCCTTCTCTCTTCCCTTTCCTTCTCTCCTACTCCTACTACATGGAAGGTCTCCTAGTTGGACTAGGAAAGGAGAGAGTCCTACTCCCGGTGGGAGTAGGACTCCTCCCTGGCGCGCCCTCCCTTGGCCGGCCGCCCCTTCCCCCTTGCTCCTTTATATACGGGGGCAAGGAGCACCCCATGACACACAAGTTGATCTACGGATCGTTCCTTAGCCGTGTGCGGTGCCTTCCTCCACCATATTCCACCTCGGTCATATCGTCGCGGAGTTTAGGCGAAGCCCTGCGCCGGTAGAACATCATCATCGTCACCACGCCGTCGTGCTGACGGAACTCATCCCCGAAGCTTTGCTGGATTGGAGCCCGGGGAACGTCATCGAGCTGAACGTGTGCTGAACACGGAGGTGCCGTACGTTCGGTGCTTGGATCGGTCGAGTCATGAAGACATACGACTACATCAACCGCGTTGTGATAACGCTTCCGCTTACGGTCTACGAGGGTACGTGGACAATACTCTCCTCTCTCGTTGCTATGCCATCACCATGATCTTGCATGTGCGTAGGAATTTTTTTGAAATTACTACGTTACCCATCAGTGGCATCCGAGCCAGGTTTTATGCTTTGATGTTATATGCATGAGTAGAACACAAATGAGTTGTGGGCGATACAAGTCATACTGCTTACCAGCATGTCATACTTTGGTTCGGCGGTATTGTTGGATGAAGCGTCCCGGACCGACATTACGCGTACGCTTACGCGAGACTGGTTCTACCGACGTGCTTTGCACACAGGTGGCTGGCGGGTGTCAGTTTCTCCAACTTTAGTTGAACCGAGTGTGGCTACGCCCGGTCCTTGCGAAGGTTAAAACAGCACTAACTTGACGAACTATCGTTGTGGTTTTGATGCGTAGGTAAGAACGGTTCTTGCTAAGCCCGTAGCAGCCACATAAAATTTGCAACAACAAAGTAGAAGACGTCTAACTTGTTTTTGCAGGGCATGTTGTGATGTGATATGGTCAAGACATGATGCTATATTTTATTGTATGAGATGATCATGTTTTGTAACCAAAGTTATCGGCAACTGGCAGGAGCCATATGGTTGTCGCTTTATTGTATGAAATGCAAACGCCCTGTAATTGCTTTACTTTATCACTAAGCGGTAGCGATGGTCGTAGAAGCAATAGATGGCGTAAACGACAACGATGCTACGATGGAGATCAAGGTGTCGCGCCGGTGACGATGGTGATCACGACGGTGCTTCGGAGATGGAGATCACAAGCACAAGATGATGATGGCCATATCATATCACTTATATTGATTGCATGTGATGTTTATCCTTTATGCATCTTATCTTGCTTTGATTGATGGTAGCATTTTAAGATGATCTCTCACTAATTATTAAGAAGTGTTCTCCCTGAGTATGCATCGTTGCCAAAGTTCGTCGTGCCCAGACACCACGTGATGATCGGGTGTGATAAGCTCTACGTCCATCTACAACGGGTGCAAGCCAGTTTTGCACACGCATAATACTCAGGTTAAACTTGACGAGCCTAGCATATGCAGATATGGCCTCGGAACACGGAAACCGAAAGGTCGAGCGTGAATCATATAGTAGATATGATCAACATAATGATGTTCACCATTGAAAGCTACTCCATTTCACGTGATGATCGGTTATGGTTTAGTTGATTTGGATCACGTGATCACTTAGAGGATTAGAGGGATGTCTTTCTAAGTGGGAGTTCTTAAGTAATATGATTAATTGAACTTAAATTTATCATGAACTTAGTCCTGGTAGTATTTTGCAAATTATGTTGTAGATCAATAGCTTGCGTTGTTGCTTTCATATGTTTATTTTGATATGTTCCTAGAGAAAATTGTGTTGAAAAATGTTAGTAGCAATGATTGAAGGAAATATGCCCTAGAGGCAATAATAAAGTTATTATTTATTTCCTCATATCATGATAAATGTTTATTATTCATGCTAGAATTGTATTAACCGAAAACATAATACATGTGTGAATACATAGACAAACATAAAGTCACTAGTATGCCTCTACTTGACTAGCTCATTAATCAAAGATGGTTATGTTTCCTAACCATAGACATGTGTTGTCATTTGATTAATGGGATCACATCATTAGGATAATGATGTGATTGACATGACCCATTCCGTTAGCCTAGCACTTGATCGTTTAGTATATTGCTATTGCTTTCTTCATGACTTATACAAAGTTCCTGCAACTATGAGATTGTGCAACTCCCGTTTACCGGAAGAACACTTTGTGTGCTACCAAACGTCATAACGTAACTGGGTGATTATAAAGGTGCTCTACAGGTGTTTCCGAAGGTACATGTTGGGTTGGCATAATTCAAGATTAGGTTTTGTCACTCCGATTGTCGGAGAGGTATCTCTGGGCCCTCTCAGTAATACTCATCACCTAAGCCTTGCAAGTATTGTAACTAATGAGTTAGTTATAAGATGACGTGTTACAGAACGAGTAAAGAGACTTGCCGGTAACGAGATTGAACTAGGTATTGGATACCGACGATCAAATCTCGGGCAAGTAACATACCGATGACAAAGGGAACAACGTATGTTGTTATGCGGTTTGACCGATAAAAGATCTTCGTAGAATATGTAGGAACCAATATGGGCATCCAGGTCCCGCTATTGGTTATTGACCGAGAATGGTTCTAGGTCATGTCTACATAGTTCTCGAACCCGTAGGGTCTGTACGCTTAACGTTACGATGACAGTTTTATTATGAGTTTATAAGTTTTGATGTACCGAAGTTTGTTCGGAGTCCCGGATGTGATCACGGACATGACGAGGAGTCTCGAAATGGTCGAGACATAAAGATTGATATATTGGACGACTATATTCGGACACCGGAAGTGTTCCGGGTGATTTCGGAGAAAACCGGAGTGCCGGGGGGGGGGGTTACCGGAACCCCCCGGGAGAGTATTCGGCCTTATGGGCCTTAGGGGAAAGGAGAGAGGGGCGGCCAGCATGGGCCGCACGCCCCCTCCTCCCTCTGGTCCGAATTGGACTAGGAGGGGGGGCGGCGCCCCCCCTCTTTCCTTCCCCCTCTCCCCCTTCCTTCCCCCTCCTAGTAGGAGTAGGAAAGGAGGAGTCCTACTCCTACTAGGAGGAGGATTCCTCCTCCCTTGGCACGCCCAAGGAGCCGGCCGGCCTCCCCCCTCCCTCCTTTATATACGGGGGCAGGGGGCACCCCATGAGTCACAAGTTGATCTACGGATCGTTCCTTAGCCGTGTGCGGTGCCCCCCTCCACCATATTCCACCTCGGTCATATATCGTCGCGGAGTTTAGGCGAAGCCCTGCGCCGGTAGAACATCATCATCGTCACCACGCCGTCGTGCTGACGGAACTCATCCCCGAAGCTTTGCTGGATCGGAGCCCGGGGATCGTCATCGAGCTGAACGTGTGCTGAACTCGGAGGTGCCGTACGTTCGGTGCTTGGATCGGTCGGATCGTGAAGACGTACGACTACATCAACCACGTTGTCATAACGCTTCCGCTTACGGTCTACGAGGGTACGTGGACGAACACTCTCCCCTCTCGTTGCTATGCCATCACCATGATCTTGCGTGTGCGTAGGAAATTTTTTGAAATTACTACGTTCCCCAACAGTGGCATCCGAGCCTGGTTTTATGCGTTGATGTTATATGCACGAGTAGAACACAAGTGAGTTGTGGGCGATACAAGTCATACTGCTTTCCAGCATGTCATACTTTGGTTCGGCGGTATTGTGAGATGAAGCGGCCCGGACCGACATTACGCGTACGCTTACGCGAGACTGGTTTCACCGTTGCGAGCACTCGTGCTTAAAGGTGGCTGGCGGGTGTCTGTCTCTCTCACTTTAGCTGAATCAAGTGTGGCTGCGCCCGGTCCTTGCGAAGGTTAAAACAACACTAACTTGATGAACTGTCGTTGTGGTTTTGATGCGTAGGTAAGAACGGTTCTTGCTAAGCTCGTAGCAGCCACGTAAAATTTGCAACAACAAAGTAGAGGACGTCTAACTTGTTTTTGCAGGGCATGTTGTGATGTGATATGGTCAAGACGTGATGCTATATTTTATTGTATGAGATGATCATGTTTTGTAACCGAAGTTATCGGCAACTGGCAGGAGCCATATGGTTGTAGCTTTATTATATGAAATGCAAATGCCCTGTAATTGCTTTACTTTATCACTAAGCGGTAGCGATAGTCATAGAAGCAATAGATGGCGTAACGACAACGATGCTACGATGGAGATCAAGGTGTCGCGCCGGTGACGATGGTGATCACGACGGTGCTTCGAAGATGGAGATCACAAGCACAAGATGATGATGGCCATATCATATCACTTATATTGATTGCTTGTGATGTTTATCATTTATGCATCTTATCTTGCTTTGATTGACGGTAGCATTTTAAGATGATCTCTCACTTAATAATCAAGAAGTGTTCTCCCTGAGTATGCACCGTTGCCAAAGTTCGTCGTGCCCAGACACCACGTGATGATCGGGTGTGATAAGCTCTACGTCCATCTACAACGGGTGCAAGACAGTTTTGCACACGCGGAATACTTAGGTTAAACTTGACGAGCCTAGCATATGCAAATATGGCCTCGGAACACGCAGACCGAAAGGTCGAGCGTGAATCATATAGTAGATATGATCAACATAGTGATGTTCACCATTGAAAACTACTCCATCTCACGTGATGATCGGTTATGGTTTAGTTGATTTGGATCACGTGATCACTTAGATGACTAGAGAGATGTCTGTCTAAGTGGGAGTTCTTAAGTAATATGATTAATTGAACTTAAATTTATCATGAACTTAGTACCTGATAGTATTTTGCTTGTCTATGTTTGTTTGTAGATAGATGGCTCGTGCTGTTGTTCCGTTGAATTTTAATGCGTTCCTTGAGAAAGCAAAGTTGAAAGATGATGGTAGCAATTACACGAACTGGGTCTGTAACCTGAGGATTATCCTCATTGCTGCACAGAAAAGTTACGTCCTGGAAGCACCGCTGGGTGCCAGGCCTGCTGCTGATGCAACTGACGACGTTAAGAACGTCTGGCAGAGCAAAGCTGATGACTACTCTATAGTTTAGTGTGCCATGCTTTACGGCTTAGAACCGGGTCTTCAACGATGTTTTGAACGTCATGGAGCATATGAGATGTTCCAGGAGTTGAAGTTAATATTTCAAGCAAATGCCCGGATTGAGAGATATGAAGTCTCCAATAAGTTCTATAGCTGCAAGATGGAGGAGAATAGTTCTGTCAGTGAACATATACTCAAAATGTCTGGGTATAATAATCACTTGATTCAACTGGGAGTTAATCTTCCAGATGATAGCGTCATTGACAGAATTCTCCAATCACTGCCACCAAGCTACAAGAGCTTTGTGATGAACTATAATATGCAAGGGATGAACAAGACTATTCCCGAGCTCTTCGCAATGCTAAAAGCTGCGGAAATAGAAATCAAGAAGGAGCATCAAGTGTTGATGGCCAAAAAGACCACTAGTTTCAAGAAAAAGGGCAAAGGGAAGAAGAAGGGGAACTTCAAGAAGAACAGCAAGCAATTTGCTGCTCAAGAGAAGAAACCCAAGTCTGGACCTAAGCCTGAAACTGAGTGCTTCTACTGCAAGCAGACTGGTCACTGGAAGCGAAACTGCCCCAAGTATTTGGCGGATAAGAAGGATGGCAAAGTGAACAAAGGTATATGTGATATACATGTTATTGATGTGTACCTAACTAGAGCTCGTAGTAGCACCTGGGTATTTGATACTGGTTCTGTTACTAATATTTGCAACTCGAAATAGGGACTACGGAATAAGCGAGCACTGGCCAAGGACGAGGTAACGATGCGCGTGGGAAACGGTTCCAAAGTCGATGTGATCGCGGTCGGCACACTACCTCTACATCTACCTTCAAGATTAGTTTTAGACCTGAATAATTGTTATTTGGTGCCAGCGTTGAGCATGAACATTATATCTAGATCTTGTTTGATGCGAGACGGTTATTCATTTAAATCAGAGAATAATGGTTGTTCTATTTATATGAGTAATATCTTTTATGGTCATGCACCCTTGAAGAGTGGTCTATTTTTATTAAATCTCGATAGTAGTGATACACATATTCATAGTGTTGAAACCAAAAGATGCAGAGTTAATAATGATAGTGCAACTTATTTGTGGCACTGCCGTTTGGGTCATATCGGTGTAAAGCGCATGAAGAAACTCCATACTGATGGACTTTTGGAATCACTTGATTATGAATCACTTGGTACTTGCGAACCGTGCCTTATGGGCAAGATGACTAAAACGTCGTTCTCCGGAACTATGGAGCGAGCAACTGATTTGTTGGAAATCATACATACTGATGTTTGTGGCCCAATGAATGTTGAGGCTCGCGGCGGGTATCGTTATTTCCTCACCTGCACAGATGATTTGAGCAGATATGGGTATATCTACTTGATGAAACACAAGTCTGAAACATTTGAAAAGTTCAAAGAATTTCAGAGTGAAGTGGAAAATCATCGTAACAAGAAAATAAAGTTTCTACGATCTGATCGTGGAGGAGAGTATTTGAGTTATGAGTTTGGCCTACACTTGAAACAATGTGGAATAGTTTCACAACTCACGCCACCTGGAACACCACAACGAAATGGTGTGTCCGAACGTCGTAATCGTACTTTACTTGATATGGTGCGATCTATGATGTCTCTTACTGATTTACCGCTATCGTTTTGGGGTTATGCTTTAGAGACGGCCGCATTCACGTTAAATAGGGCACCATCAAAATCCGTTGAGACGACGCCTTATGAACTGTGGTTTGGCAAGAAACCAAAGTTGTCGTTTCTTAAAGTTTGGGGCTGCGATGCTTATGTGAAGAAACTTCAACCAGATAAGCTCGAACCTAAATCGGAGAAATGTGTCTTCATAGGATACCCAAAAGAGACTATTGGGTACACCTTCTATCACAAATCCGAAGGCAAGACATTCGTTGCTAAGAATGGATCCTTTCTAGAGAAGGAGTTTCTCTCGAAAGAAGTGAGTGGGAGGAAAGTAGAACTTGATGAGATAACTGTATCTACTCCCTTATTGGAAAGTAGTTCATCACGAGAACCGGTTCCTGTGACAACTACACCAATTAGTGAGGAAGCTAATGATAATGATCATGAAACTTCAAATCAAGTTTCTACTGAACCTCGTAGGTCTACCAGAGTAAGATCCGCACCAGAGTGGTACGGTAATCCTATTCTGGAAGTCATGTTACTTGACCATGATGAACCTACGAACTATGAGGAAGCGATGATGAGCCCGGATTCCGCAAAATGGCTAGAAGCCATGAAATCTGAGATGGGATCCATGTATGAAAACAAAGTATGGACTTTGGTTGACTTGCCCGATGATCGGCAAGCCATTGAGAATAAATGGATCTTTAAGAAGAAGACTGACGCTAATGGTAATATAACTGTCTATAAAGCTCGACTTGTTGCAAAAGGTTTTCGACAAGTTCAAGGGGTTGACTACGATGAGACTTTCTCACCCGTAGCGATGCTTAAGTCCGTCCGAATCATGTTAGCTATTGCTGCATTTCTTGATTATGAAATTTGGCAAATGGATGTCAAGACTGCATTCTTGAATGGATTTCTAGAAGAAGAGTTGTATATGATGCAACCGGAAGGTTTTGTTGATCCAAAAGGTGCTGACAAAGTGTGTAAGCTCCAGCGTTCCATTTATGGACTGGTGCAAGCATCTCGGAGTTGGAATAAACGCTTTGATAGTGTAATCAAAGCATATGGTTTTATACAGACTTTTGGAGAAGCCTGTATTTACAAGAAAGTGAGTGGGAGCTCTGTAGCATTTCTAATTTTATATGTAGATGACATATTATTAATTGGAAATGATATAGAATTTTTGGATAGCATAAAAGGATACTTGAATAAAAGTTTTTCAATGAAAGACCTCGGTGAAGCTGCTTACATATTGGGCATCAAGATCTATAGAGATAGATCAAGACGCTTAATAGGACTTTCACAAAGCACATACCTTGACAAAATTTTGAAAAAGTTCAAAATGGATCAGGCAAAGAAAGGATTCTTGCCTGTGCTACAAGGTGTGAAGTTGAGTCAAACTCAATGCCCGGCCACAACAGAAGATAGAGAGAAAATGAAAAATGTTCCCTATGCTTCAGCCATAGGCTCTATCATGTATGCAATGTTGTGTACCAGACCTGAGGTATGCTTAGCAATAAGCTTGGCAGGAAGGTACCAAAGTAATCCAGGAGTGGATCACTGGACAGCGGTCAAGAACATCCTGAAATACCTGAAAAGGACTAAGGATATGTTTCTCGTATATGGAGGTGACAAAGAGCTAGTCGTAAACGGTTACGTCGATGCAAGCTTTGACACTGATCCGGACGATTCTAAATCGCAAACCGGATACGTGTTTTTATTAAACGGTGGAGCTGTAAGTTGGTGCAGTTCTAAACAAAGCGTCGTAGCAGGATCTACATGTGAAGCGGAGTACATAGCTGCTTCGGAAGCAGCAAATGAAGGAGTCTGGATGAAGGAGTTCATTTTCGATCTAGGTGTCATACCTAGTGCATCGGGACCAATGAAGATCTTCTGTGACAATACTGGTGCAATTGCCTTGGCAAAGGAATCCAGATTTCACAAGAGGACCAAGCACATCAAGAGACGCTTCAATTCCATTTGGGACCAAGTCCAAGTGGGAGACATAGAGATTTGCAAGATACATACGGATCTGAATGTTGCAGACCCTTTGACTAAGCCTCTCTCACGAGCAAAACATGATCAGCACCAAGACTCCATGGGTGTTAGAATCATTACTATGTAATCTAGATTATTGACTCTAGTGCAAGTGGGAGACTGAAGGAAATATGCCCTAGAGGCAATAATAAAGTTATTATTTATTTCCTCATATCATGATAAATGTTTATTATTCATGCTAGAATTGTATTAACCGAAAACATGATACATGTGTGAATACATAGACAAACATAAAGTCACTAGTATGCCTCTACTTGACTAGCTCATTAATCAAAGATGGTTATGTTTCCTAACCATAGACATGTGCTGTCATTTGATTAATGGGATCAAATCATTAGGATAATGATGTGATTGACATGACCCATTCCGTTAGCCTAGCACTTGATCGTTTAGTATATTGCTATTACTTTCTTCATGACTTATACAAAGTTCCTGCAACTATGAGATTGTGGAACTCCCATTTACCGGAAGAACACTTTGTGTGCTACCAAACGTCACAACGTAACTGGGTGATTATAAAGGTGCTCTACAGGTGTTTCCGAAGGTACATGTTGGGTTGGCATAATTCGAGATTAGGTTTTGTCACTCCGATTATCGGAGAGGTATCTCTGGGCCCTCTCGGTAATACTCATCACCTAAGTCTTGCAAGCATTGTAACTAATGAGTTAGTTATAAGATGATGTGTTACAGAACGAGTAAAGATACTTGCCGGTAACGAGATTGAACTAGGTATTGGATACCGACGATCAAATCTCGGGCAAGTAACATACCGATGACAAAGGGAACAACGTATGTTGTTATGCGGTTTGACCGATAAAAGATCTTCGTAGAATATGTAGGAACCAATATGGGCATCCAGGTCCCGCTATTGGTTATTGACCGAGAATGGTTCTAGGTCATGTCTACATAGTTCTCGAACCCGTAGGGTCCGCACGCTTAACGTTATGATGACAGTTTTATTATGAGTTTATAAGTTTTGATATACCGAAGTTTGTTCGGAGTCCCGGATGTGATCACGGACATGACGAGGAGTCTCGAAATGGTCGAGACATAAAGATTGATATATTGGACGACTATATTCGGACACCGGAAGTGTTCCAGGTGATTTCGGAGAAAACTGGAGTGTCGGGGGGGTTACCGGAACCCCCCGGGAGAGTATTGGGCCTTATGGGCCTTAGGGGAAAGGAGAGAGGGGCGGCCAGCATGGGCCACGCGCCCCCTCCCCCCTCTGGTCCGAATTGGACTAGGAGGGGGGGCGGCGCCCCCCCCTCTTTCCTTCCCCCTCTCCCCCTTCCTTCCCCCTCCTAGTAGGAGTAGGAAAGGAGGAGTCCTACTCCTACTAGGAGGAGGATTCCTCCTCCCTTGGCGCGCCCAAGGAGCCGGCCGGCCTCCCCCCCTCCCTCCTTTATATACGGGGGAAGGGGGGCACCCCATGAGACACAAGTTGATCTACGGATTGTTCCTTAGCCGTGTGCGGTGCCCCCCTCCACCATATTCCACCTCGGTCATATTGTCGCGGAGTTTAGGCGAAGCCCTGCGCCGGTAGAACATCATCATCGTCACCACGCCGTCGTGCTGACGGAACTCATCCCCGAAGCTTTGCTGGATTGGAGCCCGGGGATCATCATCGAGCTGAACGTGTGCTGAACTCGAAGGTGCTGTACGTTCGGTGCTTGGATCGGTCGGATCGTGAAGACGTACGACTACATCAACCGCGTTATCATAACGCTTCCGCTTACGGTCTACGAGGGTACGTGGACGAACACTCTCCCCTCTCGTTGCTATGCCATCACCATGATCTTGCGTGTGCGTAGGAAATTTTTTGAAATTACTACGTTCCCCAACAATGATGCGGATTGGATCCGTGATCTGAGGTTTATCCTCATTGCTGCGCAGAAGAATTATGTCCTTGATGCACCGCTAGGTGACAAACCTATTGCAGGAGCAGATGCAGATGTTATGAACATTTGGCTAGCTCAATATGATGACTACTTGATAGTTTAGTGCACCATGCTTAACGGCTTAGAATCGGGACTTCAAAGACGTTTTGAACGTCATGGACCATATGAAATGTTCCAGGAATTGAAGTTAATATTTCAAGCAAATACCCGAGTTGAGAGATATGAAGTCTCCAACAAGTTCTATAGCTAAAAGATGGAGGAGAATCGCTCAACTAGTGAGCATGTGCTCAGATTGTCTGGGTACTACAATCGCTTGAATCAAGTGGGAGTTAATCTTCCAGATAAGATAGTGATTGACAGAATTCTCTAGACACCACCACCAAGTTAGTAGAACTTCGTGATAAACTATAATGCAAGGGATGACGAAAATGATTCCCGAGATCTTCGTGATGCTGAAATAGACGAAGGTAGAAATCAAGAAAGAGCATCAAGTGTTGATGATTGACAAGACCACTAGTTCCAAGAAAAGGGCAAAGGGAAAGAAAGGGAACTTCAAACAGAATGGCAAGCAAGTTGTCACTCCCGTGAACAAGACCAAAGCTGGACCAAAGCCTGAAACTGAGTGCTTACACTGCAAAGGAAATGATCACTGGAAGCGGAAATGCCCTGAATATTTGGTGGATAAGAAGGATGGCAAAGTGAACAAGGGTATATTTGATATACAGATTATTGATGTGTGCCTTACTAGTGTTTATAGTAGCCCCTAAGTATTTGATACTTGTTCGGTTACTAAGATTAGTAACTCGAAACAGGAGTTACAGAATAAACAGAGACTAGTTGAGGGGAAGTAACGATGAGTGTTGGAAATAGTTCCAAGATTGATATGATCATCATCACACACTCCCTATACTTTTGGGATTAGTGTTAAACCTAAATAAATGTTATTTAGCATTTGCGTTGAGCATGAATATGATTTGATCATGTTTATTGCGATACAGTTATTCATTTGAAGTTAAAGAATAATTGTTATTCTGTTTACATGAATAAGACCTTCAATGGTTATACACCCAATGAAAATAGTTTGTTGGATCACGATCGTAGTGATACACATATTCATAATATTGATGCCAAAAGATGCAAAGTTAATAATGATAGTGCAACCTATTTGTGGCACTGCCGTTTGGGTCATATCGGTGTAAAGCGCATGAAGAAACTCCATAAAGATGGATTTTTGGAATCACTTGGTTATGAATCATTTGATGCTTGCGAACCGTGCCTTTTGGGCAAGATGACTAAAACTCCGTTCTCCGGAATAATGGAACAAGCTACTAACTTATTGGAAATAATACATACCGATGTATGCGATCCAATGAGTGTTGATGCTCGTGGCAAGTATCGTTATTTTTTGACCTTCACAAGATGATTTGAGCAGATATGGGTATATCTACTTGATGAAACATAAGTCTGAAATAGTTGAAAGGTTCAAAGAATTTCAGAGTGAAGTGGAAAAATCATCGTAACAAGAAAATAAAGTTTCTGCGATCTGATCGCGGAGACAAATATTTGAGTTACAAGTTTGGTCTTCAATTAAAACAATGTGGAATAGTTTCACAGCTCACGCCACCTAGAACACCACAACGTTATGGTGTGTCCGAACGTTGTAACCGCACTTTATTGGATATGGTGCGATCAATGATGTCTCTTATCGATTTACCAATATCGTTTTGGGGTTATGCATTAGAGACAGCTGCATTCACGTTAAATAGGGCACCATCTAAATCCGTTGAGACGACACCGTATGAACTATGGTTTAGCAGTAAACCTAAGCCGTCGTTTCTTAAAGTTTGGAGTTACAATGCTTATATGAAAAAGGTTTTCAACCTGATAAGCTCGAACACAAATCGGAGAAGTGCGTCTTCATAGAATACCCAAAGGAAACTGTTGGGTACACCTTCTATCACAGATCCGAAGGCAAAAACATTCATTGCTAAGAATGGATCCTTTCTAGAGAAGGAGTTTCTCTCAAAAGAAGTGAGTGGGAGGAAAGTAGAACTTGATGAGGTAATTGTACCTTCTCCCTTATTGGAAAGTAGTTCATCACAGAAATCAGTTCCAGTGATTCCTACACCAATTAGTAAGGAAGTTAATGATGATGATCATGAAACTTCAGATCAAGTTACTACCAAACCTCGTGGGTCTTCCAGAGTAAGATCCGCACCAGAGTGGTACGGTAATCGTGTTCTGGAAGTCATGTTACTAGACCATGATGAACCTACGAACTATGAGGAAGCGATGATGAGCCCATATTCCGTGAAATGGCTTGAAGCCATGAAATCTGAGATGGGATCCATGTATGAGAACAAAGTATGGACTTTGATTGACTTGCCCAATGATCGGCGAGACATTGAAAATAAATGGATCTTCAAGAGGAAGACGGACATTGATAGTAGTGTTACTATCTACAAAGCTCGACTTGTCACAAAAGTTTTTTTGACAAGTTCAAGGTGTTAACTACAATGAGATTTTCTCAACTGTAGTGATGCTTAAGTCTGTCCGAATCATGTTAGAAATTGCCACAATTTATGAAATCTAGCAAATGGATGTCAAAACTGCATTCTTTAATGGTTTTCTTAAAGAAGAGTTGTATATGATGCAACCAGAAGGTTTTGTCAATCCTAAAGGTGCTAACAAAATGTGCATGCTCCAGCAATCCATCTATGGACTGGTGCAAGCATCTCGGAATTGGAATATACGCTTTGATAAGTTGATCAAAGCATGCAGTTTTATACAGACTTGCGGTGAAGCATGTATTTACAAGAAAGTGAGTGGGAGCACTACAACATTTCTGATAAGTATATGTGAATGACATATTATTGATCGGAAATAATGTAGAATTATTCTGCAAAGCATAAAGGAGTGTTTGAAAGGAGTTTCTTTCAAAGAAAGACCTTGGCAAAGCTACTTACATATTGAGCATCAAGATATATAAAGATAGATCAAGACGCTTGATAAGTTTTTCAATGAATACATACCTTGACAAGATTTTTGAAGTAGTTCAAAATGGAACAGTTAAAGAAAGAGTTCTTGCCTATACTACAAGGTATGAAATTGAGTAAGACTCAAATCCCGACCACGGCAGAAAATAGAAAGAGAATGAAAGTCATTCCCTATGCATCAGTCATAGGTTCTATAAAAGTATGCCATGCTATGGACCAGACCTATTGTATACTCTGCCCTGGTTTGGCAAGGGAGTACAATAGTGATCTAGGAGTAGATCACTGGACATTGGTCAAAATTATCCTTCGTGGAATAAGGATATATTTCTCGATTAAGGAGGTGAAAAAAAGGTTCATCGTAAAGGGTTACGTCGATACAAGTTTTGGCACTGATCCAAATGACTCTAAGTCTCAATCTGGATACATATTAAAAGTGGGAGAAATTAGCTAGAGTAACTCTGTGCAGAGCATTGTAGACATAGAATATTTGCAAAATACATACGACTCTGTATGTGACAGACCCGTTGACTAAACTTCTCTCACAAGCAAAACATGATCATACCTTAGTACTCTTTGGGTGTTAATCACATAGCAATGTGAACTAGATTGTTGACTCTAGTAAACCCTTTGGGTGTTGGTCACATGACGATGTGAACTATGGGTGTTAATCATATACAGATATGAATATTGGTGTTAAATCACATGATGATGTGAACTAGATTATTGACTCTAGTGCAAGTGGGAGACTGAAGGAAATATGCCCTAGAGGCAATAATAAAGTTGTTATTTATTTCCTTATATCATGATAAATGTTTATTATTCATGCTAGAATTGTATTAACCGGAAACATAATACATGTGTGAATACATAGACAAACATAGTGTCACTAGTATGCCTCTACTTGACTAGCTTGTTTATCAAAGATGGTTATGTTTCCTAGCCATGGACAAAAGAGTTGTCATTTGATTAACGGGATCACATCATTAGGAGAATGATGTGATTGACTTGACCCATTCCGTTAGCTTAGCACTTGATCGTTTAGTATGTTGCTATTGCTTTCTTCATGACTTATACAAAGTTCCTACAACTATGAGATTATGCAACTCCCGTTTACCGGAGGAACACTTTGTGTGCTACCAAACATCACAATGTAACTGGATGATTATAAAGGTGCTCTACAGGTGTCTCCGAAGGTACATGTTGGGTTGGCGTATTTCGAGATTAGGTTTTGTCACTCCGATTGTCGGTGAGGTATCTCTGGGCCCTCTCGGTAATACACATCACTTAAGCCTTGCAAGCATTGTAACTAATGAGTTAGTTACGGGATGATGTATTACGGAACGAGTAAAGAGACTTGCCGGTAACGAGATTGAACTAGGTATTGGATACCGACGATCGAATCTCGGGCAAGTAACATACCGATGACAAAGGGAACAACGTATGTTGTTATGCGGTTTGACCGATAAAGATCTTCGTAGAATATGTAGGAGCCAATATGAACATCCAGGTTCCACTATTGGTTATTGACCGGAAACAGTTCTAGGTCATGTCTACATAGTTCTCGAACCCGTAGGGTCCGCACGCTTAACGTTACGATGATAGTTATATTATGAGTTTATGAGTTTTGATGTACCGAAGGAGTTTAGAGTCCCTGATGAGATCGGGGACATGACGAGGAGTCTCGAAATGGTCGAGACGTAAAGATCGATATATTGGACGACTATATTCGGGCTTCGGAAAGGTTCTGAGTGATTTGGGTATTTTTCGGAGTACCGGAGAGTTACGGGAATTCGCCGGGAGAAGTATTGGGCCTTATTGGGCCATACGGGAAAGAGAGAGGGGCTGCCTAGGGCAGGCCGCGCGCCCCCCCAAGGCCTAGTCCGAATTGGACTAGGGGGAGGGGCCGCACCCCCTCCTTCCTTCCCTTCTCTCTTCCCTTTCCTTCTCTCCTACTCCTACTACATGGAAGGTCTCCTAGTTGGACTAGGAAAGGAGAGAGTCCTACTCCCGATGGGAGTAGGACTCCTCCCTGGCGCGCCCTCCCTTGGCCGGCCGCCCTCCCCCTTGCTCCTTTATATACGGGGGCAGGGGGGCACCCCATGACACACAAGTTGATCTACGGATCGTTCCTTAGCCGTGTGCGGTGCCCCCCTCCACCATATTCCACCTCGGTCATATCATCGCGGAGTTTAGGCGAAGCCCTGCGCCGGTAGAACATCATCATCATCACCACGCCGTCGTGCTGACGGAACTCATCCCCGACGCTTTGCTGGATTGGAGCCCGGGGAACGTCATCGAGCTGAACGTGTGCTGAACACGGAGGTGCCGTACGTTCGGTGCTTGGATCGGTCGAGTCGTGAAGACGTACGACTACATCAACCGCGTTGTGATAACACTTCCGCTTACGGTCTACGAGGGTACGTGGACAATACTCTCCTCTCTTGTTGCTATGCCATCACCATGATCTTGCATGTGCGTAGGAAATTTTTTGAAATTACTACGTTACCCATCACCCGGTACTCCGCAAAATACCGAAACCTTTCCGAAACCATTCCTGTGTCCGAATGTAACCTTCCAATGTATCAATCTTTACCTCTCAGCCATTTTGAGACTCCTCGTCATGTTCGTGATCTCATCCGGGACTCCGAACAATCTTTGGTCACCAAAACACATAACTCATAATACAAATCGTCATCAAACGTTAAGCGTGCGGACCCTACGGGTTCGAGAACTATGTAGACATGACCGAGACATATCTCCGGTCAATAACCAATAGCGGAATCTGGATGGTCATATTGGTTCCTACATATTCTACGAAGATCTTTATTGGTCAAACCGCAGTAACAACATACGTTATTCCCTTTGTCATCGATATGTTACTTGCCCGAGATTAGATCGTCGGTATCCTCATACCTAATTCAATCTCGTTACTGGAAAGTCTCTTTACTCATTCAGTAATGCATCATCCCATAACTAACTCATTAGTCACATTGCTTGCAAGGCTTATAGTGATGTGCATTACCGAGAGGGCCCAGAGATACCTCTTCGATACACGGAGTGACAAATCCTAATCTTGATATATGCCAACCCAACAAACAACTTCGGAGACACCTGTAGAGCATATTTATAATCACCCAGTTACGTTGTGATATTTGATAGCACACAAGGTGTTCCTCCGGTATAAGTCATGAAGAAAGCAATGGCGATAAAACTTAATGATCATTATGCTAAGCTAATGGATGGGTCTTGCCCATCACATCATTCTCCTAATGATGTGATAAAATGACAACACATGTCTATGGTCAGGAAACTTAACCATCTTTGATTAACGAGCTAGTCTAGTAGAGGCATACTAGGGACACTATGTTTTGTCTATGTATTCACACATGTATCAAGTTTCCGGTTAATTAAATTCTAGCATGAATAATAAACATTTATCATGATATAAGGAAATATAAATAACAACTTTATTATTGCCTCTAGGGCATATTTCCTTCATGTTGTACAAAATTGCATCCAAAGTCATCTCAAATAGATTGAAACTTGTTTTTCCTGATATAATCTCGGAGGAGCAGTCTGCTTTTGTTCCAGGAAGGTTAATCACAGATAACATCATAGGAGATTATGAGTGTCTTCATTTTATGAAATGCAACAAGGCCAAGAGGAACCAACATTGTGCTCTAAAGCTTGGCATGATGAAGGCCTATGATAGGGTGGAGTGGAGCTACCCAAGGGAAATCATGCTTAAACTTGGCTTCACTAATAACTGGGTTGATATAGTGATGGGACTGGTTAGCATAGTTAAATTCTCGGTCCTATTTAATGGAAGGAAATGGCAGGAGTTTGCACCATCTCGTGGAATACGACAAGGGGACCCATTATCCCCATTCATGTTCCTGATAGCGTTAGAGGGCCTTCCGTACCTCTTAAACTTTAGAAGAGGGTCATCGAATCTTCATGGTCTGCAAGTGGCACCCACGGCGCCACCAGTCAATCATTTATTATTTGCATATGACAACCTGTTGTTTTTCAAGGCAAATGGTGTTGATGTTGTTGAGGTGCACCAGATGTTGGATATTTATTATCAAGCCACTGGGCAATGTAATAATTATGATCAGTCTTCAATATTCTTCAGTAAGGGAGTTCCTCATTCAGTGAGGGGTGAAATAAAAGGGCTCCTAAATGTACAAATGAAACTCTTAATGAGAAATATCTTGGTATGCCATCTGACATTGGAACATAAAAAATGGGCCTTTGAGTACTTGAAGGACAGATTGTCGAGTAAGATCCAGGGATGGATAGAGAGAACAATGTCCTGTGTTGGCAAGGACATTTTGGTTAAAGCAATGGCTTAGGCAGTATCAGTTTTTTCCATGTCATGTTTCAAACTGCCCAGAGGGCTTTGTGAGCATCTTAATATGTTAATAAAAAAATGATGGGGCAGTAAGGACGACCATCACAAGCCTAATTGGGTCTCTTGTAAGATAATGACACAGTCTAAATGTATGGTTGGTCTGGATTTCAAAGGTTTTCAACTATTCAACTTGGCCGTGTTGGAACAACCTGAATCTTTGAGTGTTCACTTGGTGAAAAACATTTATCACCCTAATTCATCAAATATTACATGCTAGCTATGGTAGTCACCCTAGTCAGATATGGAGAGCTATCATAGAAGGTAGAGATGGCTCGGTAATGGCTCGACAACTAATATATGGGAGGATAACTGGTCACGTCATGATGAGATGCTAAGACAGTATGGGTGCAGGATTGTAAACCCTCCGGTATTGGTGTCTGAATTATCGATGCTACATCTGCCACTTGGGACATGCAACAGGTGACTGAGGTGTTCAAGCCAATGGACATTCCGATTATCATTGGCATCCCGTTGTATACAAGGAACTTTGAGGATTTCTGGGCATGGAACTTTGAGAGAAGCAGAGTCTTTTCTGTGATATCAACATATAGAATGCTTGTGGCGACAAAACAAATAAGGGAGGCATGGCTAGAGGGCACGGCCGAATGCTCAAGTACTAATACTAAAGAGAAGTCTTGGAAGATGCTTTGGAAAACACAAGTCCCGACCAAAATCAGGATGTTTTTATGGAGATTGTCCAAGCACTCAATTCCAACCGAGGATGTAAGAGCCCATCGCCATATGACAAACTCTAACGCATGCGGTTTATGTGGTTCCCCAGATTCATGGAGACACTCACTTTTGAGTGCACCGTGGCCCAGTGTACGTGGGCACTAGTGGATGATGATATTGCTTAGCACCTTGTTGCAACGACAGATCCAAATGCACGGAATTGGTTGTTCACGCTGATGGAGTCCGTCCCACACAATCAATTCACCAGGATAGGGGTTACACTTTGGGCCATCTGTCATCAAAGAGGAAAGCTATTCATGAAGGAATTTTTTTGCCGTCGACTGTTTGGAAAATTAGGGGGTGCATTGTTCGGAAAATTTGTTTTAATTTAAAAAACTTCCAACATGTATTTGATAAAATATTCAAAACATGTTTTTGGAAAAAAATGAATATGTGTTTGATACAATACTCAAAACATGTTTTTGGAAAAAAATAAACATGTATTTAAAAATTACGAAATATTAATAAATAACATTTTAGACATATACAAAAAATGTGCACCATGTATGCAAAAAAATAGACATCAAAACATATGTTGTGAAAAATATTAATCATGTATTTGAAAAACATTAACATGTGTAATTTTCCTAAAAAAATGTACCATGCACATGAAAAATATATAAATGTGTTGAAAAGAAGAAAAAGAAAACTGAAAAAACACAAAGAAAATAGGGGAAATCCAAAGAAAGAAAGAAAAAAACTGGTAAAGTAACAAAGAAAACCAAAGAAAAATGAAACACAAAATAAAAGGAAGAAAAACAAAAGAAAGGACAAACTAACAAAGCAAAAGAACAGGAAAAGAAAAATTGAAAAAATGGAGAAACCCATTAAAAACCTGAGGAAAACAGGGCTACAAACAGTGGAGAAAACCTAGTCACGCAATGCAACAGTTTTGAGCAAGCCCCCTAGCGCCCGCCCATAGGCGATTCTTGTTAGGGATCAGTACATGCGAGACATAGCCCTGACGGAGACAATGCCGAGAGTCCCTGTCGGACGCCCATGTGCGTCAAGAAGCTCTGTCTTCACACAGGGTCCATCCAACTGGGCCGGCCCAATTGCAGTTCCAATAAAAAATAATGCTTGAACACTGTAGTGGCACATTTTTTTGCTCAGTTTTATTTTCGAATATCTTGAACATATGAATATATATGCTGGAAAAAATTCAATACACATCGAACATCTTTTAATGTGTGTTGAACAATTTTCAAATATGTATTGAACATTTTCTAATGTACGTTGAACAATTTCGAATACGCATTGAACATTCATGTAATGTACATCGAACAATTTTCGAACACACATTGAACATTTTTTGTAATATGTGCTAACAATAATTCAAATACACAGTAAATATTTGTAGTATCCATTGAACAAATTCTTAATATAGGATGAACATTCTATAATACACGGTGAAGTTTTTTGTATTATACATGAACATTTTCTTTGTATACGATGAAAATTTGTAATAGATTTTTTTTCATAGTACACAAAAAAGGAAGAAAATAAAATAAATAGAAACAGGAAAAGGTAAAAAAGAACAAAGAAAAGAAAATAAAAACAAAAGAGCAAAATAACTAATTAAGGAGTATTCATTTCAAAGATCACTCCTACCTACTCAGGTTGCGACAAGTAACGCATTGCATGCGCGTCATTTGTCGCAACCTTGAGTTTTCTTTTTTTCGTACATCTATTTATTCAAAATGTCTTATCTTTTAAAGCGTGCGTCCAAATCTCGAACCATTTTCACTATTGGATTCCTCGCGTCAAGATCTTCAAAACTAGATCCCATGTTGATAAGTTTTAACGAAATTTTTTCCACAGAAAAACCGGATGAAAAAACCGAACCAGAAGCACGTTTTTTTTCCTTTCCGATAGAGGCACGACCGTGCCTCTTGCGGAAAAAAAATAGAAAATACATTTTTTTTTCGTTTTCGATGAGCACGATCGTGCCTCTTGCAGAAGCAATACCGTGCCTACCGCAGAAGAAAAAAAATAGAAAATGTGTGTCTTTTTTCGAGAGGCACGGCCAGAAGAAAAGAAAAATAAAAAACGTGTCTTTTTTCGTTTTCAAGAGGCACGGTCGTGCCACTCGCGAAAGCAAAACCGTGTCTCTGGCGGAACCAAAACCGTGCCTCTCGCGGAAGGAACAAAAAAACCAAAAATGCATTTTTTTTAATTCCGAGAGGCACGATCGTGCCTCTCGCAGAAGCAAAATCGTACCTCTTGCGAAAGGGAGAAAGTGATTTTCCGTGCAAAAAATGAAAATCAGAAAAAAAAAATTGGGTCCAAAAGCTAAGGAAGACATGTGAAAAATAAAATGTAAAAAAAAACAGTTTAAAAAGTCAAAAATGTGTGCTAGAAAAAAAATCCAAAGGAAGCGCCAGAGCACGACACGTGGCGGTGACTGAGAGCACGCCAAGTAGTGATTTTTGGGAGGCTTCCGACTAGTTGCTGCCATAAAAGAGAGAGAAACGGTGAAGCCAACGGTGGGCCGGCCCAAACTGGGGCGTTGGGTGGAACGCCTTCAGCGAAACCTCGCCTCTATGACGGGAATTTCCTATTCACCGCTCTTTGCGGCAAATTGCCGAGGTTTCGCACAGGGAGATCAAGGGTCGTTCGAGCTGGGCCAGCCCGTTTAACTGTTTCAACCGGTTTTTTCTGGTTTTGAGAAACTTCTAGAAGGTTCCTGATCCGGGTTTTTCTTGTTCTGTTTTATTTATTTTCCTTTTTTTTCTTTTTTCTTTTTTCTTTTTTCTTTTCTCTCCTTTGTCCTTTCTGTTTATTTTTCTTTTGTGGTTATTTCGTTTTTTTCACTTTCCTTTGTTTCTAATTTTTTATTTTCAAATTTATTTCAATCGTTGTGTTTCATTATTTTGTACATAAATCAAACAAAATTGCAGGATTTTCATATTTTTTGTACTTTTCTATAAATGTTCATAATTTTGAAAAATTGTTCCCATTATAGAAAAATGTTCACAAATTTCGAAAAATGTTCGTATTTCAAAGGTTGTCCTCAAAATCTCCATTTTTCAGGAGTTCAAAAATCGTTCACGTTTCAAAAAATGTTCGCAATTTTTCAAAAAATGTTCAAAGTTTCAAAAATTGGTCGCGCTTTAGAAAATATATTTGTGTTTACGAAATCCTTTCATTATTTTAAAAATGTTCGCAATTTTTCAAATAAGTTCAAAGTTTCAAAAATTGTTCGCACTTTAGAAAATATTTGTGTTTTAGATTTTTTTGAAGTTTTAGAAAAATGATTCCATTTAAATTTTTTCATATATAAAAAAAGTGTTCGTATTTTCAAAATTTTTTGGGATATTCAACTTGCAACCAGTTTCAAAATTTTGTTCTGGATTTCAAAATTTGTTCCCGTTTTAAATTTTTGTTTGGCAGTTCAAAACAGTTTGGGTTTTAAAAAAATGTTCCAGACTTCAAAATTTGTTCTAGTTTTTTTTTAAATTCACCAATTCAAAAAGAGTTAGTGTTTTTTAGGAAAATGCTCTGGAATTTATAAAAGTTTTTGTGTTTTTACAAATGTTCTGAAAATTTATTTTTTTAGCGTTTTAGAAATTTTTTCGAATTTCAAAAGATGTACCTTTTTCATGTTTTTTGTACAAATTAAAAAAATGTCCACTTTTTGGAAAAATGTTCGAGAATTTTAAAATGTCTTTTGCAGTTTCGTCAAATGTTTCAAAGTTTCAAAATTCTTCGCATTTATCAAAATTCCTTAATTTCCAAAAGGTGTGCTAAATCTGAACTTTTGGTTGCAATTTCTTAACTAATGTTCAGTTTACGCCGCTGCTCATTGTTCTTTAGACATCAGGCTATGTACCCATCAAGAAAACTCTGTAGGCGTACTGGATAGCATGGTTAGTTTAGTAACCAGAGATCCATGGTTCGAATCCCAGCTTGCAGGTGCCGCTGTTTTTTTGCGCATTTTCCTAACGGGCCGGCCCAGTCGGGCGCGTCCTGTGCGAAGGGTCGTCCTTTTGCCGCAGAATGCGGTAAATAGGAGCTCCCTCTATGACGCTCGCGGGCGTCATATAAGATTCACCGACAATGCCAGGGGAGCAACTAATTAACGAGCGCTTCTTCGGGAGCCTCGCAACGATCAGCGCCATTTGGCACGCTCACAGCCATTCGCCACGTGTCGCGCTCTGGGCGCTCCCTCCAGATTTTGTTTTTTTATTTTTACGCACGCGTTTTCGGCTTTTGAAAAGGTTTTTTTCGGGTTTTTTTTTTGATATTTTGGTTTTCTACCGCTCTTCCCTACCTTTTCGACAAAAAAATAATTCGAAAAAAAATATTTTTTTTGCGCAAAAAATGCATTTTTTTCACGGGAGTCACGGTTTTGCTTCCGCCAGAGGCACGGTTGTGCTTTCGCGAGAGGCACGGGCGTGCCTCTTTTGGAAAGGGAATAAACGCGTTTTGTGTTTTTTTTCTTCTTTCGCGAGAGGCACGGTTTTGCTTCCGCGAAAGGCACGGTTGTTCTTTCGCGAGAGGCACGGGCGTGTCTTTTTTGGAAAGGGAAA